>NC_133618.1:22680701-22903201 GCF_048593235.1 Sminthopsis crassicaudata
ATACAACATATAACTATCACATAGATAACATGTATATATTTGTGTGTGTGTGTGTATACATTCAACTTTGGGGAGGGGAAGCTATCCAGTTTTTATGGTCTTGCTATATTTTCCCCCTATCCATTAATGAGAATTATTAAAAATTTGACCCAAAAAAAGGCTTGAGATGATATTCCTTACATTTTAGTTGAAGAATGATAGAGAATCAAGTGAAGACCTCCCCTCCCTACCAAAAAAAATGGTGTGTCTAATGAGAGAATAAGAAGTTGTAGGAAGGGATTTAGTATTTGCTGCAGAAATAGTCACTTAATCTTCCTATTATAGAAGTAGGTACTGGATTCCTAGAACAGGGGCAGTATATGACTACTTCCATGCCTTAAATCCTGGGGAAATCTCCAGTTAATATTCGAGCATTTCAAGCCAGTAGGTCTGATTTTCAAGTCTTTATATGTTATAAAGATTTATGTCCTCGGTTTTCTGATTTGTGAAGCAAAGGGTTACCTAGAATATATTTAATTATCTTTCTTGTTTTGCCATTCTAAGATTCTATGCAGAGGCAATTGTTTATCTTTGTCTTCTCAGATTTCTATGTTCACCAGCTCAATTTCTCTGAATAAACACACTAGCCTGCACTGGTGAGAAAATCTAAACAAAACAGCAACAGCACAACAACAACAAAAAAAAATTGAATTCCAGTTCTGCTATCTGGATGACCTCTGGATGATGTCTATTCCACAATATTTCTAAAATGAGATTTTTAAACAAAGGATGTGGTGTATTGTTCTTAAGTTGTCACGAAACATTCAATTGATATGTTAGTTCATTCCTTTAAAAACAAATTGATTAATTCCTTGACTGCACTAACCAGTTTTGTTCATGTCTGAGAGATCATGTAGCCACAGCTGGGGGAAAGCAGTTAAAGAACTCCCTCTTATTTTTCATCTGATTGTAATACTGGTTTAATTTTTTTTCTAGTTAGGAAAACAGGAGAGGAACATAACTAGGGCAGTTTGCTCTATGCTATTTCCAGGGTGAAAAATCTGGAGGGTACAGACAGCATTTTTTTTTTTGGTGGGAATACAGAAATCAGGTTCAATACTTATTTAAAAATAAAATTAATTAAAATAGGAATCTTGTTCTGATGGCTAACATTCTCCTTTCCACAACAGTATTCTTAATAAGTTCTTTACTGGAACCAATCTAGAATTATATCCTTAACTCTACAGAAGTATTTGCCATCTACAAAAAAATCACTAATTATTGCTTTGTAGTAGCAGTTTAAATTGTGAAAGATAAGTGATATGTATGTAGTAGAAACTATTTTCTACAATATCTGAATTTCAAAGAGGTTTTGTTTGGTTTTCTCATCACTATCCTTACAGAAATCTCTCCTTCCTACGCTATATCTTTCAAAGGGCTGCTTATGGGCACTGACATGCAGGAACACGTAATCCTTTGCTGAGTTGCCAATAGAGAGTCTTATTCATGCTGGAAATGGATATCTTTTTCCCTCAGAGGGTTTACCTAATTTTATTTATATAAATGTCAAGAATAATGCAAGAAGACATCCTAACAAGGAATAAAAAAAGATCCAGGAATCCAGACAAAATCAGTTATCACTTCAGTCTAAAAACTGGGATGTGCTAGAAGTCTCTGGGGGGAATAACCGAGTCCCTTTTGCCTCCCAATTTGATTATTACCATTATAACTTGCGAAGATGTGAGCTTAGGAGTCTAGGAAAAAAGTTTGGTAAAGGGACAAGTCTGAGGAGCTCTAACACATAATAGATGTCTCTTGGGGGAACAAGTGGAACAAACTATTATTCTAGCTAGATCTCCACAGCAGGCAGACATTCTCTTTGGAAGGATTAAGCAACTCTTGAGAGAAGCATTTTGATGCTCCCCAACTGCTTGCTCTGGGGAATTCTGCTCTTAAAAAAAAAAATTTGAGAGTGATTTTTGATCTAAAAATGATGATTTCACCTGAGGGGATTTCACCAACACTGTAAGATGAGTGTGACTGTTCTTTGGGAATGCTTCTTTCCAATAAGGAAAAATTAGGCTCACTTTGCTCTGTATTAAAGATTAATATTTGGAGTTGCATGGGGATAAAAATGGCAACAATGTCTTAATGACATAAAGATCTGAAAGAGGCTTGAGGTAGTACAAAGCAAAGTTTAGTTCTTATCCCTATTAAATCAATGATTTGTTGTTCAATATCCAGTGAGTCCTAATAATAAAATAAGGGAGATGGACTATGTGAGTATCTCTATAATCATTTTATGAAAAACTGATATTTCAGGTTTTAGCAATATTTTCAAATAGTTTGTTTTGTTACACTCACTTGAAATTTTGTTTTAAGACTATGATTCTGAGTGCAATATATTCTGTATAGTTGAACTTACAAGCCTCCAAAATAGGTTATAGGCATTTTAAGTGGATACTGAGATTATTTTGAATCCCTCATTCTACAATTGAAGAAACTGTAGGCACTGAAATGGATCAAGATCATACAAAAAAAGGAGGGACAGGGAGAAAAAGAAATGAAAACAGGAGGAAGAAAACTTACAAAAATGGAATCATTATCCTCTTTCAAAGCACAGCTCAATGCCCATCTAGTCCTAAAAGAAAATTGTCCTTGTTTCATGGTCAAATTACTACTTTAGCTGATAGTCTTTCCCAGAACTGTGTAAGATCCTTGAAGATTGACGGTTTTTCATTCTGTTTTCAAACCTTGCAGCACAGTACTCTACACAGAATAGATACCAAATGCTTGCTGGATTGGATTAGATTGGAATGACATGACTCTAGGTCATGAGGTGAAAGTTAAGGAAATTGTTTCTTTGATGTACTAACTCATCCTTGCATTGGTGGAGTGAGTTACTGCAACTTAGAAACTTCCACCCATAGAAATAAAAATTAAAAACAAAACAAAAAAAAAAAATCAGAACCAGAAGGATCCAGTTAAGATTGTCTATTCATGGCATCATAGTTTTAAAATTGCAATGATCTATAAGCACAATCTTTTCAAACCTCTCTTGTTATAAATATAGGAGGTCCAAGAAGCTTAATGGATCCTCTTAACATTAAACAAAGTAATAGGTCTCAGATTAAGACTGAGGTCTTCTGATATCCTATTTAGTGCTCTTGTCTATACACATATCACCTTCTTTGCCATAAGCTTAGGTTTACAAATATTCATGTTCTTTGTCCAAATGAAAGGCCTACATTTAAAAAAAAAATCTAATAGAAAGAAAAAATGAAAAGGAAATCTTTGGGATGTTGCTCTGAAATGGGTAGAATTTAGTTAAATATGGACCACTCTGCTTCTGAAAATGGAAATTTCTAAAATCATGTTTCATGATACTGTAAATATTTCACTACTGAGATTATAGGTGACTAATTTTGTGTGATACTTGCTGGTGAAGGAAGGAGGTAAAAATTGTGTATTTCATAATTTATTTATTTTTATATTTATTTACATATTTATATTTCTTTTATTTATATATTTATAATTTGTAATTATCATTACATAACCTCCATCCTCACACTCCTTTCTAATCTCTACTGTATTAACACTTTCTGGATTATTTTCCTGTCAACAATATCAACTATTCTCCTCTGGACATTCCCTCAATAGGAAAGGCATGTTTAGATCACAAATCTAAATGCTGCCTCCTCTGAAAAGGAGTAAATTAGATTTGTATGATATTAATTCTAGGAAGGTCCAGATGACACACCATTTGTGTTAAAAGTTTTGATTCTAAAATGCACAACAAAATTGAGCAGGCTAATTTATTCAGTATTTGGACTTTTCTCTATTTCCTAACTTAATATGGATGATCAAGATTTTATTATATAGAAAATCAAAGGATCTGCTGTGTTGTTCATTTCAGTTACTGAGGCTTAAACATAAAAGTCCCAATAATTTTGACACTTTGATTTTCTTTTTCAGTGAAATTGATTAAACCCATCAGACTTTAGTTTGATGAGACAGAAATGAATAACTAGAAATTTTAAGAAACTTTCCCTACATCCAAACACTTTTAATGTTGGACAATATAGTACAAATGTAATGGCTTGAAAAGGTTAATATTGTTAAAATCAATCAAGAAACATTTATTAAGCATATATTTTGTGCCAAACACTGTGCTACACTAAACAGATATATTATACAGCTGGTACTAAAATCTAGTTCTCATATCTCCCTTGAGTATCCAATGTACATCTCTAATCGTCTGTTGAACATTTCCAACTGATTGTTCAATTGACAATTATAAGCCAAATCAACAATTTACTATTCTCTGCCATGTACAAGTTATAATGTGAGGTATTAAAGATATCCCAGTCAAAGCTAAAATGCTCAAAAATTATATATGCACACATATATACATATACATGCATATATGTGTATATATATAAATATTGCATAAATATATATATGCCTATATTCGTGGACAGAATTCCTTTTCCCCTCCAAAACTTTTCCTTTCCTAAATTACTTTATTTTTATCGACCTACTATTCTTCCAGCCACATATTTCCATCACTTTACCATCGTTCTTGAGGCTTTCTTCTTACTCCCACCCAAAATACAAACAACTGAAGAATTTTGCTTTTTTTTTCCCCCTAATACATGACTCTCATTTTTATAGCCTTGTCTTCATTCATATTTCAGCTTCCCTAGGTCAAATCCTCATATCTCTTACATTGACCGTCACAATAACATGTTCATTCATTCACTCATTCATTCATTCATAAACACAAAAGAGAAAGGATTCCAAACAAGGGAAGTATTCTATGCAAAGGCAAGGAAGTACAAGATAGTTTACATATGTGGTGAACAATCAAAAGCATGATTTAACTAGAATAATTACTGGGATGTTGGACAATTACTGATTTCATACACCTGGACAAAAACTTCTGGGTAGACTTGGAGAGCTTATAATCACATAAGGTGTGTATGTACATATACAGGTTTTATAGACATATCTTATTACATAATTCAAAAGTCAAATATTGATTATTTGAGAATTATCTGTGACTTTAGTTTTAATGTTATGTGTGAGCCCTTGTCTTGGCTTTGACATTAATTTATGATATTACTTGAAGCAGCTCACTTTTACTCATTGGGCCTCAATTTTCTCATCTGTAAAATGAGGATTTTGCACTCCTAATACGCCTTACAGCTCCAGGTTTATGATCCTATGGGCTGAAAAGTTATTGCATCTCCATAGGTGGAAAGAGTACCTAATTTGACAAAGAGCAGACTCTTGAAGCAGAAAAGTAGGAAGATGATCCAGCAGGACAGAAAAAAGTATCTGCTTACTTTAATTTTTTTTTCTATTATGATAAGGACAGAAATAGCCTGAAGTGTCATCTCATTCCAGAATCCCAGAAATTGCATGTTTAAATGGACTTTTGTAGTTGTTTTCAACCGTCTTCCCTTTGATCAAGTCTCCCCTCTACATTATCCTTTACAAGAGCTATTCAGCTCCTGTATGAAGATCTCCATTGTCAAAGCAGACCATTCCACTTTGGAACAGATCTAATTTTAAAAAAAATCCTTACATGAAGCTTAAGTGTGCCAACTTGAAACTTCAATGTCCTGCTCCTTGTTTTGCTCCTTAGAAATGGGGGAGAGGGAGAGTTGATCTTTTCATGAAACTCTTGAGGTAATTAAAAACATCTTTCATGTCTCTGTGAATTCAGGCTAAATTTTAGCATTTCTGTCAATCAAATCCTTAATCCTCTCAACATTCTGATTGTTCTCTTCTGGAGACT
This sequence comes from Sminthopsis crassicaudata, assembly GCF_048593235.1. Lineage (NCBI taxonomy): Eukaryota > Metazoa > Chordata > Mammalia > Dasyuromorphia > Dasyuridae > Sminthopsis > Sminthopsis crassicaudata. The sequence goes on from NC_133618.1 coordinate 22,686,484, forward strand.
CTAGTGTGTTGATGTCTTCCCAGTTTTGGAAATTAAATTTAGGATTAAATATAATATATACTATGTGACTTTGGGAGTTTATAGCAAAACTAAACTTTATTTAGAGTATTATATCAATAGTGCATCAAAAGGACCTATTTAGGCTTTGGGGGAAATCCCTTTGTCACACTGCAGAGTTCTACTGTACCCATCATGCATGTTAATTTTCTAGAAAAACAATTTTGGGTGCAGAGAAGTCAGTGAACCCCCTGATAACACCAGAGTCAAAAAACTAGGCTGATACTGATGTCTAAGGCAACTTGTCATGGAATAAAAGAGATTGATTGGAAATGGAATAGGATGAGAGAGAAAGAGAGAGAGAGACAGAGAGACAGACACAGAGACAAAGACAAAGACAGGCAGTGAGAAAGGAAGAATACAGAGATGATTAAAGTACACATATGACAGGGAATGCGATTTGAATTATTACTGGTGTTTTCAAAAAAACTGTTGAATTAGTGTATTAGCCATGAGGATAATTTGCCTTTTGGTCTTTTCTTTTTGCTCCTAACTAGTTCCATGGTGGTTAAAAAGTGAATCACTTATGAGAAACATTCTTTTTACTTTTAAAGATGAGGAAAATGAAGTTCAGAGAAGGTAATTAATTTATCAAAAGTAATACTGCAAGTCGTGACAGAGGTGAGCTCCCACCCAGAAATTCTAACTCTGAGACCAGAACTATCTTTGTAACTGTCACACTATTTGTCTTAGGCAAGAACCAGGGCTTGGCAGTGGAATATTTTCAAAGTGGATTTCTTTGACCAAATGAAGTACACAGCCTTTTGAAGTATCATGGAACAATCAGTTTCTTAATTTCCCGTGCTAAAATAACACAGACTAGTCTTTCAACTTTGTGTCTCCAGACCACCTTAAAAGATTTTGCAGAATCTAAAATCACTTTTAAGCTTAATTCTATGATTCTGCTTTATCAAAACCTCCTTTAGAACACAATGCATTTGAACACAAATTGAAAAAATAAAGCCATTTGAGTTTTAATGTGAAAGGTGGACTTGCTTTCTCAATATTAATAATTCTTTAAGAATATAATTCACCAAAGTGAGGGAGAGGGAAGGAAAATGAATGCCTTCCCCAAGTGTTAAAGACCATCCAGTGCCAAGCAGTTGCAGATTTACAGTGGTGAATATTTTCCCCACTTGCAGTTCTCCACACTAGTAAAATCTAAAACCCACATGGCAGAGATAGGAGATAAATACTCAAAAACACCTACATTTATGCATATATGTATTCTTGGGTACATACATGTATATATGTGTGTGCAGGTGTGTGTTCAGGTGTGTATTCACAATATCATCTTTGTAGGGAACTTTAAAAATTGGAAAATCCAAGCTAGTAGTTATTACTACTTAAAAGCTTCATTTCCTGGGTCACTGAGCATTTCAACGAGCTGGTTAGAGTCATAGAATTAGTATATATCAGAGTCAGGTCTGAAACTCAAGTCATCACGTTTTCTAGGCCAGACTTCAAGTTGCTCATCTTCTCACATAGACAGTGTCCCAAGAGTCAATGCAGTCTTAAGCTATTAAAACTTAAAATTATACTAATACTTTGGGGATGTTCTGTCTATATAACTGTATGAAACATATATATATATATATACACACATATATATATACATATATATATACAAAACATATATATATATATATATACACATATATATACATATATATACACATATATACATATATATGTATATATATATATGTTTAGATACATATATATGCATGCATACATACATGCGACCCAAGGTCTTTCAGCTATTCCATTCTGAGATATGACAGAACTTAGTAGTATGGCTTCTTTCCAGTATAGAAACTTTCTCTTCTGCTAAGATCAGTTGTGCCCACATTTGTGAGCACAGATACACGGACACACACCCGCATGCACACAGAGTCCTATAAACTGAACCTATTCAGGGAGTTTTCTTTGTGTATAATGACAAACTTTATATTATTACCTGGAAATTCTTTTTTAAAACACCATCCTCACTTCTTTCCCAACGAAGAGAAGGAAAAAAAGAAGGTAGGATAGGAAGAGACAGAAAGAGAGAGATACACAGAGAGAGACAGAGACACACAGAGATTCAGAAAGAGAGAGACAGACAGACAGAAAGACTAAGAGACCGAGAGATCAAGAAACAGAGACAAAGAAACAGAAAGAGACAGATAGACAGACAGATAGTTTTCAATGTCCTCATACACACTTGTTTTTAATATATAGTGTTTTAAACATATACACATATGTATACATAAAAGATACAAGTCTTTCAAAAGAAAGAAGAAATGTCCTATATTCCACACACTTAAAATTATTTACTAGACAGAAATGCATCATATATAGGGACACAAATTTAGAGTTGGAAGTTAAGGTTTTTGGCTTTGGGTTTGAAAGTTAATACCATGTTTTCTCAATAAGACAGGCATCATCTGGAAACAGGGGGTCCCAAATGTCTTGGGCTTGGCAGAGAGCATTAGGCTATACCAAACAATTTCCTGAAGAAATTTCAAACCATATTATTTTCAGCCCTGAAGCATGGCTTTGAATCCTCACTGAATAGATACACAGGAAAAGGTATAAAGATTTTAGCCAACATTTGCAGCTGCAAACATGAACTACGGTGCATCTCCTTAAAAATCTGGCAGGATAATCATCAATCCAGGACAAAAAGGGAGGGAACCCCCAAATATAATTTAAGCCTGAAGTACAGGAGTATTTTCACGGCAAAAAAAGGGTTGATATTATGATATTGTTTTCTCTAATTTGTGAACCTCATGTTCTTGTCTCCTTTTGCCTTTCAGAAGATAATCAGGTATAGTGGCCAGAGAGGTACTTAGGGGACTGATTGGCTTAGCCAATGAAGAATAAGATAGGAGCAGAAATATGAAGAGAAAAGCAGTCTACAGATTCCAGTTAGGCACTCAAGAGCAATCTTGCTTTGCCAAAAGAAAACAAAACAAAACAAAAACAAAAAAACAAAAAAAAAGAGCAATGAGACTAAAGAACAGCTTTTTTTTGTTGTTGTTGTGACTACATGACATGTTACATACCATGAAGAAGTCCTGGATCTCTGAACAATTCCTCTAGGAGAAATCATTATCTGTAACTTCATACAACACACCTCAAAGAAAGGGACCCCACCAGCACCGGCTTCTGTGTCCCTGGATATATCTTCAAAACTAACAGTGCAAAGGATGAAAGCCACTGATGGGTTGGGACTACATCTAAATGAGGAACAGACAATGGAGATGAGGCTTTGGAAGCAGTGACTGCTAACAATGATGCGCCAGAGAAAATGATGGCAAGCATTTCTGCCCAGAAAGCTTTGTGAAGGATGAAGCTGTGGAGTCTGAGATTTACAAAGATGCATCGTGCATCCATGTTTAAAAAAAAACAAAAAAATAAATCAAAAAAGAAGACATTGGATAGAGGGGTTTAAAGCACATATGACACAGTGAACCAAAAGCACTCAGTTCCACAACTGTTTTGTACAGATGGATGAGAAAAGCTGTATGGCATGGAGAATGGTACCATCAAGGCAGAAGAGAAGAATAGAAGCATGGCGACTGGAATGCAACAGCATTGCTTACAAGCAAGAGTTTGGAGGGGAAAGACCTCTGGGTGGGGGAGGAGGGCACAATGCAAGACAGATTAGGGCTTTGCAGTGAAAGATTTTCAAGTTGGATTTCTTTGACCAGGTAAAGAAGTGGAGAATCTTTTGGGACTAGCACAGAACAGCCAATTTCTTAGGCTCCCTTGCTAGGACAGCATAAAGTAGGCTTTCAAGATGGTGTCTCCAGGCCAGCCCGGTCATTTTGTTTCATTATTACCTTCTTTGAGAATAAAATCATTCATGAACTGAAGCATCTGGAATCACATGGGCTTTTGTTTTTCTCCATCATAGTTGAAAAAACTTGCCTGAGGATTGAATCATGGTGAAATTCCTGAAAAGGGGCTTTACAAAGAATTGGGGTTTGTGACCAATCCAATCCTCATAAGCCATCCACCATCTTGAAAATGTTGTATCATGAGTAATGTCACACATTTAAAATGGCGTCATTGCAGTTGGCTGGGAGAAGGGTGGGAAGAAATTAAGGTTGCTGGAGCCACATTTTGGAATTTGCATACAAATCACAATGACCAGCAAGTTGTGGACTTGGAAGTTGCCTTTATTTCCCAGAGTCTGAGTCCGGGATGAGGGTGGGGGAGGAAGACAGGGGCAAGAAACCCAACACCTCCATATGGAAATCCTGCCAAGAAATACTGCATGTACTAAATATTCCTTGAATTTTCCATGTTGATTCATGAGATGGAAATGGACCAGATGATTAGAGTTCCATGGCAAAAAGGAAAAAAAAAAGGAATAACTGAGCAAAGAAAATGTAATTGTTAGTGTTTGACAGCTATGTTAGTTTCTTTTTGGCAACAGCACGTCTTCTAGGTCTTAGGTCATTGATAAACCTAGTATGCATTGGAACCTGAGTGAACCTGTTATTTTCATCATCTTTAAGACAACACAAGCCCCCATGTAGAGGTCCTGGCTCTTGTACAGAAGATGCAAATTTCTAATGCTAAGAAAGGGAAGTAGACTTACAATGAGTAAATATACAAAAGCCCCAAATAATTACAATAGTCACAGCTTGGCAATGAGTTTTCAGACTATGAAATTAGTTTTCTTGTGAAGAATGGAGATTTTACAAGGCTAGTATAAACATAGGGTAATTGGAAAATCAAATTGCTCTTCACCAGTTATTGTGAGGTCTGGAATAATGGCGATAACATTTTAAAAAAGCATCCCTATGTATGAATCACTGGTGTTTGAGTTGTTGTCTACTTCTTCTATTTTAATGATTTATTATTATTATTATTTTTGAAACAGTACTGTTGCCAAGAATGGTTCCCTTACAAGTGCTACTATAGCGGGACCTTTAAACTATGACATCCAAATACCAGCTTACCCCTGATACAATAAGCTCTCCGCCCAAGTTCTGTACTTCTGCCTTGACCTTGCTGCAGATATTAAGCTGGTGGCAATACAAGGCAATTCGTTGAAGGTAGGCTAATAAATCCTGTTTGCACGCAGAATCGGGGCACTGAAAATTAAAACAAAAAAATATGGCATTCTCAATTATATATTATCTTCTATAGCACCCGTTATATCAAATCTCACATTTGGACATGATTTAGTGTCTATTCTATATTAGCAAAACACTACCCACCAATCCCCTTTAGATGGGAGGTAATGGTTGAGAATTATTCTTTCGGCTTCTGTGGAATTTCACGAATTAAAATATGAAGATATCCCAGAAAGCCCCTATTGATAGCATCTGTAAATAATTAATTACACTCTTTCTGAGTTGCCTTTGCACAGTAAAGACAGCTAAGTAATCTCAGAGGCTATTTTGTGGAGAACTCCATTCAGCTTTCATGAAGCAGAGGAGTCTATTGACGCATAACACCCAGCCATTCTCCCCTGGAAGGAAATCATTTATGGTAATCTGTATGCTGCATTAAAGAATATGATTTCAAGTTGCTGCTTTAATAAGACGACGAAGCAATTTATTTCCTTTGCTTGTCTAAGCTAAGTATCATTCTTATTATAGCATGCCTTTCTCCATTTTGGACTCATTGTGAATCTCAAAATTAGAAGGACCTATTCAAGGCCCTTAAATGTAAGAGGCTTGGAGATAATTTATAACCAATACAAGTGGAAATGTTCCTAGAACAATTCATCCAGAGTCAATTGAAATGAACTAAGGATAGTAAGACACAATTGTTCACCTTGCCTATTATATGACCAGCTAGGAAAATGGAGTCACTATTTTCAATGGTCAAAGGGATGTCCTGGCCTCCAACAATTATTTCCCTTCCTCAGTAGAGTGTGTCTTTGCCTAGTTATCTCACTCATGGTTCTCTAAGAATCCTCATGTGAGATGCTTTGTTATAGGTCTTCATAGCTATGGACTTCAGAGATCTGGGAGTTTCAAAATGAAGTCCTTGGGCACTGGAAATTTTAGATTCAATTTGATATTTCACTAACACAATCATCAGGCATCTTGGAAAAATACTATCCAACACTATACAAAATACTATTCAAAAAAATACTATTTAAGGTCAATCACAGTAGCCTTTGGCAGAAGATTATGTGTATGAGAACTTGTGAAACACGGGAAACCTAAATGAAGTCCTAGGAAAGTGTTTCTCAAGCCTTGAGAAGTTCAACAGCTTCTCTCTGTATAATTTAAACTTATGATTTGGACACCACCATATTTTCTCTTTCAATACAAAAAGGGAAAGAGGATTTAAGGAGGTCACAGAGTTTAACCTACTCTCTGCATGGCTGTTACTAACATGCCTTCTTCTATGTTATTGCATCTATCAAGAAAGAATCCCAGAGAGACCATTTCTCCTTCCTGCAACTATTTAATACTGTAATATTTATCTGACTCCTGAGACCCATGTACTGAAAAGAATTAACTTTAAAATGATATCTCTCCAGAGAGCTGACAAAGCTTTCAATACAAATACCTTGGAGCAAATTAAACTGGAAGGCCTATCTCCTTGGAACAGTAATTAAAAATGCAACAGTCCATAAAAAGTTTATATTGCATGCATATCTTGAAACTTCGGGAAAACATTTTCCAGCTATAGAAAGGCATCTGCTGGTGGCTTCCCCAGCTTTGTTCATTGTCAGCTGTTCAGCTGAAGCTCATCCAGAGAAATTTAAAATGCAAAAAGCAAGTGTCCCCAAGCGGAACACCTCTACACTCACTCAAATCCCCACAATGCTTTAAAGAAGTTCAGATCTGAGAACAACAGAAATGGCAAGTCACTTTCTAGTGGTTATTTCCACAATGAGGAGGGGGAAAAAAAGCAAGGAAGGGTGTCTCGTTTCAACATTTCGGTTTCTTTTCAAAGAAATCCTACTCTTGTTACACCATTCTCTTTTACAAAGTTCATCTTCCTCCTGAGCCAGTTCAACTCAATATTATTCTTGATTTCTTGGCTTCCTTATACTATTACTGGTCATACATTGCCAAATCTCAATGCTGGATTTCTACTACCATTCTATTATCTTTGCTCCTCTCCCATAATACTGAAAAAACGAGGAAATTACAAAACAGTAATGACTGGGTTCACTGCAATCCTATTACTCTTCTTGAAATGATTTTTTTAGCCCATTCGCCACAATAGCTGATCCAAATCTTCACTTTTCTCCTCAAGCTTATGACACAATTCTTTTCTTCTGCCCTTTCAAATGAGACCCTCATTTCACACTCTGCTGGGAAAAAAATGAGGGAATTTTTTTTGAGTTGTTTCTTCTCCTTTTTTCCTCATCTCAGATCCTCTTAACATCCCTTCCTCCTCCAACACTCCATATTCTGAAGAACATCCTTCTCTATGCCCATTTATATAAACCTTTGATCCCATTTACTCCCATCTTCTCAATCATATTACCTCCCACTATTTTTGCTGTCCTCTATCATCCCATTACCTTACTCTAACTTAATTCTAATTATACTTAATTGAGTGAAAACTCAGGTAAGGTTTGATAACAAATTTGTATTAAATCCTGAGTATTTAGAAATGTCTTCCTATTCTGTTCAGTATCATAGAAGAAGAACAATCTCCATGAAATATAAATTTTAGAACCAGGAGATATTCTTACCCAGTTACTTTCCAAATAAAAGTCTCCCTTGTATACTGAGCTGGAGTACAGCCACCTGTTTCCTCCAGTTTCACTTTAGCATTTGCAATGCAATTTGTGTTGAATATGACATTTATTTCAGAGTATTTTAAATGTGCTCATCCTACCTTCCCATTTTGAGTTTAAGACTCTTCCAGGAAGGGATAATAATTAAGATATCCTTCAAATATGAAATCTCTAAGACTCAAGATATTGATTCCCAGAGGTTTTGTTCTCAGTATACACTAAAAAGTTGGTGTTTCCTGGAATTATTTGAAGATTTCCCTTAAAGAAATTTACATGAATCTCTGTGTTACATGGTCATAGATTTTATTTCGAATTAAGAGTTATCTGTTTTGAACCTTCTAATTTTAAAGATCAAGGAATTAAGGGCAGTTAGATGGTGCAGTGGATAAAGTGCCAGCCCTCAAGGAAATAGGAGGACCTGAGTTCAAATCTGATTTCACTCACTTAAGCTGCTTGACCCTGGGCAACTTAACCCTAGTTGTCTGAGGAAAAAAAACAATATGAAGAAATTAAATCCTAAGAGATATGAAGTGCCTTACTTAAAGGTATACTATTCTAGTATGAGAATTTATTTTATTTTCTCCTATCATTTCAACATCTGACTCTTCATGAATCAATTTGTAGTTTTCTTGACAAACATACTGGAGGACTTTGCTATTTCTTTCTCCAGCTAATTCTGCCATATAAAAAATTGAGGCAAAAAGAGTTAAGTGACTTTTCCAAGATCACACAATTTACATGTGGCTGAGGTTAGATTAAAATTTAAATTTCTTATTCCAAGACAAGTGCTTTGTGCTTTTGCACCACTGTGCCATTCAGGTGCCCCATGACAGATTTTATGAAGTTCAAATTACAGTTACTTTTATTATCTAGACATCAGTTATTTGAAAGCCTTAGATACACACAGCACAGTTGAGAAGTAAGCAAAAAGCTGGGATAACAATCTTCTTGGAAGCTTAAAAAAATAATAGTATCACAGATTTAATTGTAGAAGTGGCCTTAACCACCTAGCTTAAGCTCCATGTTTTAAAGATCTTAAAAGTCTGATAATTTATAGCACTTGAAAGTGCTTTACAGGTATTATTTTATTTGATCTTTACAACCTAACAGTAATCCCTATTATCTCAATGTATAAATGAGAAGGAAACTGAGGTAGAATGGGACCAAGTCACTTGTTCAGGATTCCACTAGCTCTAAGGATCTGAGGTAGGATCTGAATTCAGGGTTTGCCAAGTGCAAATCCAGTGCTCAGTACACTCTGTGATTATATTGCCTAAAACTGATAAAACTATGACAAAGAGAGTAGGCAATCTGTCCACGATTATATAGGTAAGAAGGGATAAAGCTGAAATTTGAACTCATGTCCACTCTCTACAAAAATAATATGATTTCTTTCCCCATTTTACACTTTACACATAAGAAAACCCATTAGCATGACCTCATATGTGTTTTTTAGCCATACAAGCTATAGAGCAAAGGTTGGAATGATTATATGTAGCTTAAAAGGTCATTCTCATGGTCATTGTCCGTGTGTGTGTGTGTGTGTGTGTGTGTGTGTGTGTGTGTGTGTGAATGGGGATGGAGAAGTACTGAATCTCTTAAGCAAGTAGTTGTTTACTAAGTAGCTTCCAAAATATGTTAACTTTATAATGAGAGTCAACTAAAATGAAAAATTCATCCTATTGGGGATGGAGGAGAGCCATTTTGTTTGGCTCAAACAGTATTGTAGTTATCCCTTTCACATTGAGGGTTAGAGGTACAGCATCTAGTGTGATATAAAATCAGTGTAAAAAGTTTTGGGCCCTCTTGTCATACTAGAGAAAAAATCTTATTATATTTTCTTTAATGGGATGTTTACAATATCTTACTGTGAAATTTGAATTTAATTTGGTCATGGGCTCTGTTTCATCTGCTTATCTTTGTATGGAATATGTGGCTTTCATAAAATTCCTCCAAAATCCCCATTTATTTCCTTATAATGACCTGTGATATAAAGAAACTGTTGTGGGGAAAGTTGTAATGTGAAAGGGATAACTCAACTTACTCCAGAATCTCCTGAGGGAATTACTGGATGACAATCCAGTAAAATTACTTTTCCCAAGATGACATCGAGTTATACAGTAGGGATTCACTTACACTATCCTCTGATAAAGTTAATAGGAGAATAGACTGGTTCTTGTCCCCAAGGGATTAAATTTTTTAAATATCCATTTATCTGAAGAGCTAACATGAGTAAATTCCCATTTCTCATCAAGGCCAAATCAACAAAAGATTGCTAAATTGGACTCAACTGGAAGAGGGAAAGTCAGAACACAAAATAAACCTGCATATATTTGGCAGTAGACTCACTGATCCATTGCTAAAATGGAAGCCATCTAAATGTTACATTACTGTTGGGTATGGCAAATCCAAAGTCAGTAGAGCAGAGTTCTCAGGGAAATTCATGGACAAGGGTGGTTCCAAATTTCTCATTTAGGGAAGCAGGGACAACGAAAGGAGAAAAGAAGATTTCACTTATGGTATTAATTTTTATATATTAAGTAACTTAAGAAAGGCAAGGCAGTATAATATATAGCCTTCAAGCCAGGAAAAAATGGCTTTTATTGCTATTTTCTGAGATCTACTGATTAGGTGATCCTAGATAATTCACCTTACTTCTCAAAAATAAACACCAATTTACTTTGAAAGATACAGATTCTTCATGGAAATTTACTGACACCAATGCAATCATTGGTCTCATCCATTTAAAATGGAAAGCATCATGGAATAAGAGATAGTGAGTAAGCCTTAGAGTCAGGAATACCTAGATTCAAATCTTGCTTCTGCCACATGATAACTGGGTTACTCTGGGCAAGTTACTTTATAATTTAGTATTGACACAAGTGTCTTAAAACAACAAGCTGCCCCAAAATAATGCTCCCAATTTTGTATTAGTAGAGGTAAAATTTTTACATCAATAAAATTTTTCTAAATCAATATAATTTCAAGTTCTGCTTTAAAAAATAAATGAATTCTAGTAAGTAGACCTGGGAGATTTGAGTTCAAAACCTGTCTCTGATATATTTTGACTAGGAAACTTTGGTTGTATTACTTTCTCCATGCACCAGGAAGCAGGGCTCAAAGAACTGTAACTCTACAATCTAGATGAGTGACCTGTATTTGAGAATCCCCAAATGCATGAAATCACCAAAGAAATATAAAGAAGGACAGTTTTCCTGTCTGATTTTTTAAAAGAAAGTAGTTGGATTTTTCTTTTTTTTTAAATCAAGGCAGCTTGAAGAAACTCTGTTGTTCATGACTAGAAACTTCATGCTTATGAGGTCATAGAGGTGGTTTTTAATTGGTGTACATTCTGAACTTTATTAACACAAGTTATATGGACTCTTCTCTGAGTTAAATCTACCTTTCCCACCATTACAGGGCCCGGGGTGAGGAAAAGGTACATAAAATGTTTGCCAAGTCCCACACTTCATTCTTTAAAAACATTTATTGGTGCATAAAACCTCAGAGTTCAATTGCTCATTAGAGTCTACTCAGAGGAGTGTCTGGTTCTCCCCAATTAGATTACCTGGTCAGCCACAGCCCGGGCTAATTTGTCCATTCGTGAACCAGCTTCAGCAATTTTCTTGGCTGCGTTAATAACATCAGAAGTGTTTTTCAATGGGCCCTTCCCTCTGAAAGAATACAGGATATGAGAATTAATATCTAAGCAGAAGCAGATTTAAAAATTAAAAACATGGATTTTTCAAATTAAGATTAAAAGATGATAAAATAAATTAAAACAACACTGACATACACACACTGTCACATCACTCTCTAAAATTTATCTCCATGTTTTTATTTTCTGAGTTTACCAAGTCTTTCCTTTCTTAACGACAACAAAAATTAAAATAATTATAATAGATAATTATAGAATATTCTCAAATTTGCAAAGGGTTTTAACTATTAATTGCGTTATACTTCCAAACAGCCCTGAGTGGAATAGTTCCAGATGAGAAAGCTTAGGCTTAGCATGTCAGATGGGGAAGTATGTGTTGGAATGATATTTTCACACAATCATCCTGACTCCATGTTATAAGGTGACAGATTTAGAATTTGATGAGATTTCAACAACCATCTTGTCTGGCTCCCCCTTTGTCCAATTTAGTGACTTGACTAGGGTCCTTCAACTACTGAGTGTCACAAGCTGGGTTGCACAACTAGTAAGAGCCTGATACAAAATCCAAACTCACGTCTTCCTAACTCCAAGAATAGTATGCTATTTGCTGTGATACTTAGCTGCTATTTTGCTTAGAGAAATTAGATGTGGAATTTTGTTTCCCAGGTAATACCATCTAGGTGTAGCTGAGCATCTTAGGTTATTTGAATATAAAACCTAGAACGTATTTACTTCTGACAGCTCTACAAGCTAGAGTAGCTCTGACTTAGGAGCCTAAAATTATAAAAGATCATCTGTTCACCTTTCTCCAAAGGTAGCTAAGCAACTTGAGGCAGCATAATCTAAGAAAAATACATTCAAATGCCACTTTTTGTACTTTTGCTACAGCTCTTCTTTTTATGTCTATCAAGTGTTATTTATAAGATACTACTATGGAATACAAAACCAAATCCTATTAGCCATGGCTCAAACATGATGTGAAGAAAATCATGTTTTCTGAGCAATGCAGGCAGAATTCATGGTGTGTGGTAAATAATCATTCCAATCAACACTCATTAAGATTTGTTTTTTAATAGGAAAATACAAAGTATTATTTTATCAAAGTATTTGAATTTTGTTTAATTTCCTGCTGAACATTCTTGTTCTTTCCTAAATTTACTAGTTCTAAATGTAAAGTTATGATAATTTAGCATCCCTGCTGTCGATTCCAACATATATACGAGGTAATGTGAAAGTTACGGTTTCTTGGGGCAACATTAGCCCTCCCATGGTGTAAGTTAACTTTTCAATTGCTATTTAGATTTCCAAATAGAGACAGAGGTTTCACATATGAATTTTCATGCAATATGGAGGAGTTACAGATATCTAGACAATCTGGCTCCCTCTTCCTAAAACTGGGATATTTATTTATGTAAAAGAGGTTCTTGGTTATTTTCCCCATGTTTTTATTTCTTACCACTTTGTGTTGTTATTTTTCAAAGGAAGTAAAAAAAAAAACTTGTCAATGTTTAGCAATGTTAATACAGATTTATATTTAGCTGGTGCTGTCAAGTTTAACAGTTTCCTGTTAGAATTTTTATTTGAATAGATTATTTCTCACTATCTCCACTATTTTCTAGTGTAGCAGTGATCACCATCATTATCCTTTCCTATCATATTCACTCCATATCACCGTAATTGTTCTTTTTTCTTTTAAGAATTTTATAGGATTCTGTGATAGTGACAGTGACTTCTTCTCCCCTTTCCTCTCTTCTTCACCTCTCCCATCTCCTCTTCTCTCCTTCCTTCTCTTTCTCTCCCATCTCTTTCTCCTTTCTCCTTCCCCTTCTTCTCTCTTCCCTCTCCTCTCTCCCACTCTTTTCTCATAAACATATCAGAGCAAATACATATGTATTACATATTATTATATTTATATCTATATTATAGCTGCCTATATTTTGTGGATATAGTTATTTGCATATTGTCTCTCCCATTAAAAACATGAATTTCTTGTAGTTAGAATTTTTTTTTTAAAACCTATCTTCCTAGCTCCAAGACTTGGTATATAGTTGGTGCTTAATAAAATTTTGATGGAATAAAGTAGGAAGTGCTTTTCTTGTTGGTTTACCGAAGAAGATGTAAAATCAAGTCTGATCTTTGGTAAATACTGGTTGGTAACATGACAAATTAACAGTTAGAGGGAATGTTATAGAATGGTGGCCTATATGGTCTTTGCCCATAGTCTCAGACCAGGTGGTGGAGAAACAGAATGGAAAGACTGTGTAACAATAGTCAATAACTATACTAATCTAGTGTTTGATAAACCCTAAAATTCAAGCTTCTGAGATAAAAACTGACTGATAAAAAATGATGGAGAAATTAGAAAATATCATGGCAGAAACAAGGCATTGATCATTATTTAACATCCTATAGTAGGATAAGATCAAAATGTTTATATGATTTAGACATAAAAATGATGCCATAAGCAAATTAAGAGAGCAACAGATAGTCTATATGCCAGATCTGAGCATAAGGGAGGAATTTATGGCCAAAGAAGATCAATAAAACATTACAAAATGCAAAATGGATAATTTTGATTACATTCACTTAAAAGGTTTTGCAAAAAGAAAAACCAATGCAACTAAAATTAGAAGAATTGGAGAGCTGGAGAGGAGAAGAAATTTATAGCCAGTGTTTCTGATAATTATCTTATTTCTAAATTATATAGAGAATTGGCTCAAATTTATAAGAACACAAGTCATCTCCCAATTGATAAATGGTCAAATAATGAACTCATAATTTTCAGATGAAGAAATTGAAATTATTTCTAGTCATATCAAATGTTTTAAACCACTCTGTATTAGAGAAATACAAATTAAGATAATTATGAGTTACTAGTTACTACTTCACATCCCATAGATTAGCTAAAATGACAGAAAAAAGATAGTGAAATGTTGGTGGAATTGTGAACTGATCCAACCATTCTTGAAAGCAATTTGGAATTATGTTCAAAGGGCTATAAAACTGCATATCCTTTGATGAAGCAGTGCCATAACTGGGTCTGTATTCAAAAAAGATCATAAAAGAGGGAAAAGGACCCACATGTACAAGAATGTTTATAGTAACCCTTTTTGTGGTGACAAGGAACTGGAAACTAAGTGCCTGCCCATCTATTGGGGAATGGCTAAATTAGTTATGGTCTATGAATGAAATGGAATATGATTGTTTTATAAGAAATGATGAGCAAGTTAGAAAAGCCTGGAAAGACTGACATGAACTGATGGTTAATAATGTGAGCAGAGCTAGAAAACATCATATATAATAGCAACAAGATCATATGATGATCAATTATGACAGACTTGGCTGTTTTCAAAAATGAGGTGATTGAAAGCAATTCCAATAGACTTGGGATGGAAAATATCATTGACATCCAGAGAAAGAACTATGAAGACTGAATATGGATAGAAGCATAGTATTTTCACTTTTTTTTCTCAGTTTTCCTCCCTTTTGGTCTAAATTATTTTGCACATGACAAATATAGAAATATGTTTAAAATAATTATACTTAGCACATCATGCTTAACATCTTGGAGATGGAGGAGTTAAGAAAGGGAAGGAGAAAAATACTGGGACACAAAGTCATACAAAAATAAATGTTGGAAATTATTTTTACATGTATTTGGAAAAATAAAGTATTATTGAAAATTAAAAAAAATAAAATGGATATATATATAACATATATGTGTATGTGTATATTTATCTATTTCTATATCTGTTAGGATTACTAAGTGAGAACTGAGATTGTCTGGACAGTGACAAGGTGAGAATTCAGGTTTTCTGGACAATTACAAGGTGAGAACTCAGGTTGACTTGATAGAGGGGGCAAGCTCATTGGCTGGGGTGGTTCTTCCCAGAAGCCCTTGCATTATCCCACGCCCATTCTCTGGGAGAATAAAAGAGAGAACACTGGGCCCAGAGAGCAGATCGGCCTGGAGAAGGATAAGAGCTGGAGGAGATTCAGAGCCAGGATTCAAGAAGAAAGACTCTGCATTGCATCAGGCTTGACGGGGCTCTCTGCAGGAAGGGAAGTCACTTCTAAGGACAAGAGTTAACAGCAACTGCCTGGAGACAACGGTTCATTACAGGAAGAAGAATCTGTCTGAGAGATTTGAGTAGAAGACACAGCAGATCTCTTCCCAGAGAGTGATCCGACAGCTTTTAGAGACGACAGCTCGCTACATTTGGCGCCCAACGTGGGGCAAGGAATTTTGCTTATCCTGACAAGAGGAGCTAGACCAGACCTTCGCAATTTGGCGCCCGAACAGGGACAGACACAGTCCTGATTCCAGTGGAAAAGCTTCTGATCTAGATCTCAGTCTCTCTGACCCAGAACCGTGAGTAACGAGGAAACTTTGTTAAAGATTAAGTGAGCGTGCTAATAGATAAATAAGGAACTTAACTTGTTAAGGGATAAACCAGGAATCTCTTATAGTGAAATGGGGCAAACACCTTCTGTTCAAGGAAAATGTTTGGAGAGCATCATCAAGGTTATGAAAAGCCAAGGATTGATTATAATTTTAGAGGAGATTACTGAACTTTTAAGAACTGTGAAGGTTATATGTCCTTCTTTTTCTCTGGAAGAAGAATTGGATCCAGATGAATGGGAATTAGTAGGAAAGCAATTAGGTGAACACTACAATTCCAGGCCAAACTCAATTTCCAAAGATACAATTCATACCTACAATTTAATCCAAATGGCTTTAAAAAATGTTATTCTAAAGGAAGAGATGAAGGAGCAAAATGGGGAGGTGTCA
Source organism: Sminthopsis crassicaudata (assembly GCF_048593235.1). Taxonomy (NCBI): domain Eukaryota; kingdom Metazoa; phylum Chordata; class Mammalia; order Dasyuromorphia; family Dasyuridae; genus Sminthopsis; species Sminthopsis crassicaudata. The sequence continues at coordinate 22,702,705 of NC_133618.1, forward strand.
ACTAAACTAGGTGAAAAGGATGAATCAGATAACAATGAAGTTAAGTACAATTCTGAGCAACAGCAACAGGAGCACCTCCCATCTCCTCCCTCAATTAACCCTTCATGGGTGGAGCAAGAAGGAGGAGAGGAAGAGGCAGAAACACAAACAGAATTGCCTGTGAAGAAGCCTAAGCCTATGACAAGATTAGAAAAAGCATTGGTTAAAGCTAAGAGAGAAGGACAGGATATAAGTGATTTTATACATGCATATCCTGTGATTGAAAATACTGACTCTGTAGGTAAAAAAAAGGAGAAGATATGCACCTTTAGATTTGAATAAAATTAAGGATTTGAAAAAAGGTTGTACCCTTTATGGGGCTACATCAGCTTATGTCAAAATGTTACTAGATGGTTTGTCTTATGAAGTCCTAACCCCGAATGATTGGAAATCCATAGCAAGGACATGTCTGGAACCTGGAGAAAATTTATTATGGCTTGCGGAATTTCATGAATTATGTAAAATTCAAGTCAGATGCAATTTGGAAATAGGAGTTAACACACAATTCACTTTTGAGCACTTAGCTGGTGAAGGTCAGTATGGAGAGAATTCGGAACAGATTAATTATACCATGACAATATATGAGCAAATTGCTAAGGCTGCAATAAAAGCTTGGGGTGTCCTTCCTGGACAGAAAGATCGTGGAGAGGCTTTCACTAAAATACAGCAAGGTCCCAATGAACCTTTTGCAGATTTTGTGGGACGTTTGCAAACTGCTGTCAAAAGAACTATTGGAGAAAATTCAGCTACAGAAATAATGACCAGACATCTGGCTAAGGAAAATGCCAATGAAATTTGCAAAAGAATTATATGGGGATTAGACAAAGATGCTCCTTTAGAGGAGATCATAAGACGCTGTGCTACAGTGGAAACAAATGCTTTTTACACCCAGACAATGATGAATGTGGAAAGACAGGGTCCCTCCTGGCAAGGGACTTCTAGAGAAACTCGGCGATGTTTTCAATGTGGAAAAATTGGGCATCTAAGAGCTCAGTGTAGGTATGGAGATACAGTGAGAAGACAGGGTGAAAGAAGACCTAAAACCCCATGTCCAAAATGCAACAGAGGACTCCATTGGGCATCAGAGTGTAGAATAATTCAGGGAAACGGGATGAGGGGCCCAGGTCCAGGGCCCCAGGCAAAAAAGACTTGGGGCATGATGGCAGCTGATGTTACACCCAAAGAACCTTTAGAAGGCCAGGACTCTGATTTAATCAACCAACAGAAAAGCAATCACATGGCAGAAAAGGATTACCTAATAAGTGAGCCAAAAGGCAATCAGATTGCAAAAATGGATTACACTTGGGGAGAATACAGGCCTTTTAAACCAACAGGGCTGTGCCCAGTGCAAACAACTCCAATGTAATTGTCAGATGATGAGAAGAGATTTAGAAAGTGGTAAATAGAAGGAAATTAGATAGGTTAACTGCCTGGGAGAGAGGGTTTGCTTGTATTTCTTCAGCAGGAGAAGGAATCAGATGGGTGCCAACGAGTCATATTCGCCTTGTCCATCAGAGAGAGACAGAAAAAGAGAAAGACCTCAAAATAAAGGAGAAGATCTAAGAAACATCTTACACCGAAAGAGCATGGCTAATAAAAAGACTGTTAAAGAACTTTAAAACCAGCAGGAATCATTGGACTTCCTCACACAAGATGAGACTAATGGACAATGGAATTATGGACATTTATAAATTTTCAATTTATGATTATTTGATTATGTTATTTGTCATATACTTCTAGCATGTATTATGTTACTATGTTACTTATGTGCTTATGTAATTTATGTAATTATCTGTAATACTTCCCATATTGATGGATTTATGTTTCAAGGTCATGACTGTCCTATGTTCTAAATCAAAAGAAAGGGGGAGATGTTAGGATTACTAAGTGAGAACTGAGATTGTCTGGACAGTGACAAGGTGAGAATTCAGGTTTTCTGGACAATTACAAGGTGAGAACTCAGGTTGACTTGATAGAGGGGGCAAGCTCATTGGCTGGGGTGGTTCTTCCCAGAAGCCCTTGCATTATCCCACGCCCATTCTCTGGGAGAATAAAAGAGAGAACACTGGGCCCAGAGAGCAGATCGGCCTGGAGAAGGATAAGAGCTGGAGGAGATTCAGAGCCAGGATTCAAGAAGAAAGACTCTGCATTGCATCAGGCTTGACGGGGCTCTCTGCAGGAAGGGAAGTCACTTCTAAGGACAAGAGTTAACAGCAACTGCCTGGAGACAACGGTTCGTTACAGGAAGAAGAATCTGTCTGAGAGATTTGAGTAGAAGACACAGCAGATCTCTTCCCAGAGAGTGATCCGACAGCTTTTAGAGACGACAGCTCGCTACATATATCTATCTTTATCTCTATCTCTATCTCTATACATCTCTACTTATCTATCTATCTATCAAAATAGATTGTGAGATGTTTGTCAAATCACTTATAAGTTCTCTAGGTCAGGGCTTCTTAAACTTTTTCCTTTTATGATCTTTTACTCAATGAATTGTTATACAATTCAGGCATATATTTAGGCATATAAAATAAAAATACAAATTAACAATTTACTGATAATAAAGCATAATTTTGTGACCCTCCATTCAGTTATGGGACTCCCTAAGGGGTCTCAACATACAGTTTAAGAAGCTTTGTCCTAGATAACTCTGTCTGAGAGTATATAAATTACAGAGAAGACTGATAATGATTAAGTTTTGAACTGATAAAATATTTTCCTCTTTGAAGTTCCTTATACAAATTAAACTACATCCATATTCTACAAACTCCAGGGAAATCCTATGCCTCTGGAATATAATATGATGCTTTGTTGAGCTTATAAAGTCATTCAAAGCCTTGGCCCAGTCTTCCTTTTTAGCCTCATTGGACTGACTCCCTCTCCCATATTGGGAGATCTCTCTCTGCTTCACACATATAACTCTCCAACTCCACATAGACCTTTGTACCAGCCATTCCTATTGCTTGGGCTGAATTACTTCCTCACCTTTCAATCTTAAATTGTTCCCTCTTTTTTTCTTTTCTTTTTCTTTTTTTTTTTTTTTTTTTTAATTATAGCTTTTTATTTACCAGATATATGCATGGGTAATTTTACAGCATTGACAATTGCCAAACCCTTTGTTCCAATTTTTCCCCTCCTTCCCCCCACACCTCTCCCAGATGGCAGGTTGACCAATCCATGCTAAATATCTTAAAGTATAAATTAAATCCAATATATGTATAAAATTGTTCTCTTTTAAAGCACATTTTAAACATCAACTCCTGTATGAAGCCTTTTTTGATTTTCCATTCCAACTTAGGGATTCCTTCTTTCAAACAACCTTGCATTTAATTACTTGTATGTGCATTTCTTAATTTTATAGTTATATTGTGTTTATATGGTCTTCTGAAGGAAAATATTTTACCATCTTCTAAGGAAGGATGAATCTGCATTTGGACTTGGGTGAGATACAGGTCAGCCTAACTTTAGAGCTAATGACCTTGGGCCTAATGCACAAATACATTAAATAGCTATTGCCTTATTTCCAACTGTATATGCTGTTGAGCTTTTCGTGATCATTCAAGATGTATGCAATCTGTAAGATGTTTGGCTATTTAAGGAGACTGAGCTCCCCCTCTCTATTCCCCTCTGCTCCTTTCTATTCTCCTTTCCTTCCATCTTCTCTTCTCTTCTCCTCTTCTCTCTCCACAAGTATGTCTGAACTTTTCTTCTATATGCAAGTGAAAATTGTCCCCAAGAATATAACTGTTTTTAAGCGGGGGATGTGTGTGTGTGTGTGTGTGAGAGAGAGAGAGAGAGAGAGAGAGAGAGAGAGAGAGAGAGAGAGAGAGAGAGAGAGAGAGAGAGAAAGAGAGACAGAGAGAGAGAGAGAGAGACAGAGACAGATAGAGACAGAGAGAGAGAGACAGAGAGAGACAGAGAGAGACAGAGACAGAGAGAGACAGAGACAGAGAGAGAGAGAGAGACAGAGACAGAGAGAGGCAGAGACAGAGACAGAGAGACAGAGACAGAAACAGAGAGATGAAAAGACAGAGAGATGGAGAGACAGAGACACAGAAATACAGAAACACAGAGAAAGAGACAGAGACAGAGATAGAGAGATCCAGAAAGACACACAGAGAAAAAGAAAGACAGAAAGACAAAGAGCTACATAGAAAGCTGGAAAGATAAAGACAGACAGACAGATTCAGATTGAAAGAATAAGAGATAGATAGAAAGAAACAGTGCTAGAGCGAGAAAGAAAAAGAGAAGCAGGGAGGGTGGGGGGGGGGCAGAAGGAAGGCTTTAGATGTATTCCTATGATGCAATCAGTCTTGAAAACATTGTCTGGAGCTCCTCCTTTGAACTTCCCTTGAAATTAATTTCTAAACATCATAAAATATACAAAAGTTATAACACATTCATAATTCATGTGCATACTTGTATGTTCTTCAAACTAGCTTTGTCTATCAACTAATGTATTAAGGAAGCAAAATGCCATGAAGTTTATCATTTCCTGATGACCTCTGGAAATTTCCAAAAGTCAAAACCCACTTCCTCAGATCCATCACCATCCAGATCACTGAGAATGGAATTCTAAGAGAGCCATTCCAGAAGTGACTTGGAATAAATGTGAGCATTTCTGGCATAAATTCCCATACTCTTGAAGGGCTTACTTTGAAAAGATAGTGTTCATTTGGGTGCATAAGGTCCAATCCAGTTATTAAAAAGGAAGTTATAATCACAGAACCATAGCTTCTCAGTTAGAAGAACTTCATTAGACATCCTAGGGTAATTTATATATGTATAATGACAACTCCTTTATTAAAAAAAAAAAAAAAAGAAAGAAAGAAAATTCAACCAGTCATCTTGTCTTTGAGGCTCTTCTGAGCCACCTCTTCTTGGGGTAAACATCAACAAGAACCACAATAAGACACCTACTAAGTGCCAAGCATTGTGGTAAGAGCTGTTCAAATATAATTTAACTGGTATTCACAATCACCTGGGGAGACAGGTGCTATTTTGAGAATCATTCCCTAAACCATGAAAACTTGTGTCCTAGTCCTAAGTCCGAAAATATATTGACATAAGACATTGGGCCAGTCACAGATTCCCAGGGGTCTCAGCAGCTCTCATGTACTGGGGTTCTTCAACTGGTTCAATAATTTGCCTTATATTTAATAACTTTATTTCAATAAAATTAGTTTACTTTGTAATTGCTGGTATTTTTACTTTTGAAGACATTATTCTGAGGAGGGATGCATAGGCCAAAAGGGTTGAGGATACAAAAACCTGTATCCTTAATACTATAAGGAGACCGTATCTTAATATTATAAATTGCAGAGAATTTATCAACCTGAGTCGTTGAAGGAACTTCCTCATTTGGAAGTTCCCAGTACCAATGAGATCACAGATTAGGCCTTATCCTTATCCCTATGTGCCAGGTGCTATTTAAGTGTTGGGGGTATAAAGATCAATGCCACAATAGTCCTTTTTACCTCCTTGGACAGTTTTTTTTTTCCCTTTAATCCCTTTTATAATGCAAAGCATGACCAGCACGAGTTGTTTATTTTTGGCAAACAAAATGCAAAGAAGGAATTCACCTTTGATTTTGATTATCCCTTTAGCATCTTTGCAGTGGAAGCAAAATTTTGTGTTTGGTCAGTCTGCTAGTAGAAATCTATGGTGGTCTTCATGAAGAAGTTACTACATAAACAGTGTAGTGGAACCACTTTAATTTTCAGTAATATTGAAGAGCATAATTTGAAGATAACTAAACCAAATTAATGAATTAAATGAAGAGAGGAAAAAAATAAGACAATCAGAAGGAAAAAATGCTATGGCATGCAAATGGTTGTAATCACTTGATTTAGGGAAACAATACAAAATCAACTGGACCCTTTCTTTTGTGTCATGGAACTGAAAGTGGTTTTTGAATGAAGAGTAAGAGCTGGGTTTAATTCCTTGTTCAGAGTTAAGTTAAGCTAAGGGTTACCCAAAGTCAAGAAGTCAGAATGTCCAGTTTCAAAATCGGGCTGACCTTGCTGATTAAAAAGGGGATACTCTGTCATACTTTCACTAAGAAGATCCATTTTTTCATGCTCAAGACAAAGATCACTCTTCTTCCAACCCAAATCTGCACTCAACCATAGTGGATAGAGAGCTGGGCTTGGGATCAGGAAAAGCTGACTTTGACTATTGCCCTGGCACGTGCTAGCTATGTGACCCTAAGCAAGTCACTGAACCATCAGATTCAGTTTTTCCATCTGGAAACTAAGGATAATAACAGCATTAACCTCACATGGCTCCTAGGAGAATCAAAAGAGATGATTCCTATAAAGCCAGAAACAGCAAAGCTATGTATACAACCTTGGACCCAGTTATTGTAGAGGGCAACATTATTTTCCCAATCTCTCAGCATCATAACCTTGGAGTCATCCGGGATCCTTTCATATCTCTTAGTCTCCCATATCCAATCTCTTGTCAGTGCTTGACGATTTCACCTTTGCAATATCTCAGGAATATCCCATCCTTCTCTCCTCTGACACTGTCATGTCCCAGGTGCAATGCCTGATATCATCATGCCTTGGTTATTTCAATAGCAGCTAATGGGTCTGCTTGCTTCAAATGTCTCCCCATGCAAGGAAATCCTCCATTTACCTACTAAAGTGATTTTCCTAAAGCTCATGTTGGGTTATCCATGCTTATGGAATAAACTCCAGTGGTTCCCTATTTTCAGGAGCAAATATGAGATGCTTTCTTGGGCATCTAAAGGCTTTCCTAACTTTGTCCCCTCCATTTTTGCAGTCTTCTTACAACTGATTCCTTGACATGCATTTTTAATTCAGTAATTGCATTTTTACATGTTTTACATAGTTTTTACATAAATAAGATCCTTCATCTCTCGACTTCTAGCATGCTTGGAAAGCTCTCCTTTCTTTATTCTAACTATCATCCTCCCTGGCTTCCTTCAAGTTCTAACTCTTTATTCCAGTGCCTTCCTTGCTAATTGTTTACTCTTTATTCCATATAAAGCTTGCATTTTGCCTCCTCATTAGATTGTAAACATGTTGAAAGCAAGGATTTTTTGTATCCCTTGGATTTACACAAAGCTTTGCACATAGTAGGCACTTTATAACATTTATTGAATCCAATTGAACTTAATACTTTAGTCTTGTTTTCTTCATCTGCAAAATGGGTATAATAATGTATTATTATAGATTACTATAATACTATTATATATTATATAATAATATATTACTATCTCAAATGGTTTTTGTGAACATGCATTGAAATAACATCTGTAAAACTAGAGGTTTTGTTACCCTGTACATGTCATCTTGGACAAGTCACTTAAACTCTTGGTATTCTAGGTTAATGCTGTCAAACTCAAATAGAAACAGCAACTACTTAAGTGTAAAGAAGGAGGCATGAAGGCTGTACCTCACATTTCTATATTGGTTGAGTTGTTAATGCATTAACATATTACAATCACATAGGAGCTACATTTCAGTCTAGTTGGGGCTACACTTGGGAGTGTTATGGACTTCAGTCTGGGCTGTAGGTCTGACATCTATCCCATAGGCAATGCTAATATAATATGTTCTGAAAAGAGATAATTAAAAGCAAAAACATAGACAAAATAACAATTCAGAAAATTATTTGCAGAGGGAATGATCCTTAAGAATTCAGTGGATCAAAAAAGATTGATTAAAGAAAGTATACACGATCTGGATGAAAAACAAAACAAAGCACAAAAGGTAGAGCTTGTCTGCTGTGGAGGTGAGCATCATAGCATCACAGATTTAATAGCAAAAGAAGTGAAAGAATTTGTCCAAAGTGTCACAGAAGTGGGAATGAAAAGCATATAATTCAAACCTAAGCTTAATCTGGTCCAAGACCAACTTTGCACTTTATTTTTAAGGAATGATTTTTTGTTACAAATACATAATATACCAACACAATGAAAACCAATTCCATTCAAAACATACATTAAGTGTCTACAGTCCCTAAGGTATCATGTTGATGTCTAAAGATAAAAAGGGCAAGTAGATAGTATAGGGGATAGAGTGTCAGGCTTAGAGTCAGGAAGACACACCTTTCTGAGTTTAAAGCTGGCATAAGCCCAAAAGCCCAAATTATTTGCTATATGATCCTGGAGAAATCACTAAATAGTGTTTGCCTCAGTTACCTCAACTGAAAAATGAGTTACAGAAGGAAATGGCAAACCACCGCAGAATCTTTGCTGAAAAAATTCCAAATGGAGACATAAAGGATCTGCCTGCAAAGACAAATATGAAGAAGTCTTTGTCTTGAAGGATTTTATGTTCTATTGGCTGATCAAGTGATGACTGAAGGGTGTCAACCAGTGCTTCTGAAATTGTTACAAGAATATTCTGATTAAAGCAATTTCTGTCTAGTTTAATACCAAGACATGAGACTTCACAAATCTACACGTCCCAATTGATTATAACACTATGTCATCTTCAGAACCCTATGAAACACTCCCATTCCCAACTAGCAACATGACTAGATTAATTATTTGCTCAAAATAATGTAATTATTTTCTATCAGACATGTCATTAATAGATTACATAATACCCTAAAGTCATTAAAATGATGAAGAGAAACAAATTGAGTCATCCTAAGCCTTGCAATGGGGTAGTGAGGCTGATTTGATAGTGCAGACTTGTAAAAAAAAAAACAAAAAACAACAACAAAAAAAAAACTTCAGTTTTGTGAAAAATGTTTAGATTGAAGCTAAACTGTTATTTTTGCTCATTTGAAGCTGTCAAAAGAAAAGCCAATGGACTCTGTCATCTATATCACTAATAAACACAATGACATTTGAAAATTCCATGAATATCCAGCAGTACCAGTTCTTCTGAAGTGCACAAGGGGTAAGTCACAATGAATAGACAGAATTATTAGCACACAACACAACCTTTCTCCACAAGCAGACATAAGTGAGGTTAGACTTTAAATCCTTGTCATAATTTACATCTACATTTATCCTTTTTCTCATTGACACATTCCAGTGCCAATTAAGAACCCAGATGGTCCCCTAATAGCTCAGTATTGTTTCAATCTTTTAACTTTGATCACTTGTATTTACTCATTAAGCAAAAATCCACTGTGTCCCAGGCAGTGTGCTAAGAACAGCAGTAGAATATACATTCACTACCGATTAGTTCAGTGCCCAGCCTGTAGTAAGCGTTTAACAAATAAGTATTGGATAGGTTTAGATATAAAACGGACTGGCTTGGAGAGGATTGGAAAACACCACATTTAAATTACAACAATGCATATTTCCTGGTAATTAAACATACGATTCACCTTTATGTGACAGGAAAAGGACAGACAGAATACACATTAGCAAAAATAGGTCACTGAGGTTTCACAACACAAGAAAAAAATGAAACAAATACAAAATATGGTGCCCTCTACCAGAGGGCAGAGGACCGGCTTCAAACTTTGTCTCTGGAACTCAATATTTGTGTCATTTGAATTTTAATGTCCTTGATCTTCATTTCCTCGACAATAAAATGAAGGAGTTTACATAGATGGCTTCTGAAATCCCTTCTAACTCTATTTCTATGAATTTTGTAATCTGTATTTATATAGCTATATAAGGCTGAGAGACCCATTTGCTTCTCTCATAAATATATGGAATACTATAGGCATCATTAGCCCCATTGTACAGATTTTAATACTGAGGCCCATAAAGATGAGTTGACTTGTTCATGGTCACATAACTAAACAAATCTCAGAGGAAGCATTTGACTCCAAGCTTTCTTGATGTTGTGGATAAACATTCAGTTCTGTGCATCATACAAATCAATAGACATTTATTAAATGATTATTATGGGTCAAGACAAGTGCTAAGTGCTGGGAAGACAAAGAAAGCACAATAAAAGATTTTCCCTGCCCTTAAGGAGCTTTAATGGTGGAACGCAATGGAAATAAAAGTCTGTTTCTGTAGTCATAAAAATCCATAAATTGTGATGGAGATCCCTCAAAAAAACCTTGAGGGGGAGGAGTCCCCATTCTTACCTTTGTTTAAGAAATTTAATTGGCCGGTTGAGCTGACATTATCAGGCCAAGAAGAAATGAATGTAACTGTTCTATACCCAATAGAGGTTAAATACCCCTATTTATTTATTTATTACTATTACCCTATTTATTATTTTGGCAAAAGTAATGCTATCTAATTGAAGAGGTTGTTCTGCTAGACCTGGCTGACTGGCACGATGCTAATTGACAAGTCGGTCAGCCAACTCCACGGAGGAGACATGCTATCTCGGATATCCCCCAATCTTTGATTAGAATGGCGTGTGCCCTTACCTCGTAAAGTCTGTCATTTCCATCATGATCATACACATCTGCTTGGCCAGGACAATGATATCATTGCCACTGTCATCCCATTTAGCCACCTCGGCATCCAGCTTGCTCTTCTCCTGATGGAAGATTTCCACCTGTTCTGCTATTTTTGCCTTTTCCTCTTGGGGTAGCTGAGCCATGATGGCCTGTGTGGGATTCAGAAAAATAGAAAATGTGAATAGGAAGCAAGGAAACCCAGACGGACTCTTTTTTTTTTTTTTTCTGTAAATAGTCAAGGAGAGTTTAAAAAGTGATAATGTTCTCTCAGAGCCATAGCTAGGGTAAGGCAGTCAACCCTGTGCCCCAGAGTAGAAAATTAGGAACTATTTTCTCTCCAGACTACCATATTGCCTAGGGAAGTAACCTTCTCCTAGGGGAGTTTCTCTCATTTGTCAATTTAAATCTCATACTTTAAGCTTTTATTCTATCCCTCCTCCCTGTGCCTACCCACCAACCATGTCCCTGCTAAACTGATAAACTGCTGGTACCTAAGTAAGGACATTTCTTACCTCATGTGCAGAAGTAGCTAACTTTGGCTTTGTATTTATTCAGTGAGTTAGTCATCAAACATTAAAACTATCTATGTGCCAGACACTGCACTCAACACCGGCCATACAAAGAAAGGCAAAGGCGTTTGCTGTACACTCTAATAGGGTAGAAAATATATAAATAACTAGCCATCTGCATCAGATAGATGGTAGATGATAGCTACATAGATAGATATGCATATGTCATATATATGAATGTATCCTATAAAATAATAATAAATAGCTAATTTTATATAGCAGATATTTTGCTAAGTACTTAAAAATTATTATCTCATTTGATCCTTACAATAACCCTGAGAGAAAGGTACTATTGTGACACCTATTTTACAGATAAGGAAAATGAGGCTGAAAGAGACTAAGTTCTGACCCAGAATCCCACTGTCTCTGAGGAAGGATTGAAATGTAAGTGAATTAGTTCCTCTGGAAAATACTGATTTTCTATAGTGATAAAATACAGCAACCACTAGGCCACTTCAATCCAAACAATCCCTGGCCACATCAGAAATGGAGGCCAAATATAAACCCTCTACCACATAATAGTCCTGGATAATACATGCGCAAAATCAAAAGGGCCCAAAGTGGCCATCCAAATTCTCAGTAACAAGGCTGCTCATTTTCTTTGATTATATCTGTTAAAAATGAGTCTATTTAAGTCATTTCTTTATATTTGGTCTTGGCAAAGTTTCACCAGATGAAAAGAGTTAAGCTCCTTCAACCTGAAGTGTGTTTGAGGAAGAAGAGAATAGAAAGAAGGTGTATTGAAATACTGAATAGGGAATTCAAACCATAATCAAATGGATAAGCTATTAACTAACTAAATAACTAAATAAAGACTAGGTACCTTAGTGAAATGACTTCGGAATTTCTTGTCAAACAAGGGTTCTTTACCAGAGTCTCCAGTACAGGGACATTTAGTGGAATGTATGTGTTTGGTGGGATGTCAGGGGGGCTATTGTCAAAGTTGAATGTAAGCCATCCAAGAACTTATTGTTATTATCACTTAGTCATTTTGAATCCTTTCTGAACTTCATGACAGTCATGTTTTCTTGCCAAAGAAATTGGAGTGATTTGTCATTTCCTTTCCTAGCACATTTTATAGATGAAGAAACTGAAGCAGGAAAATGTTGTGATTTTTTTCAGGATCACACACTTAGTAATTGATTGTAGCCAGATTTGAATTCAGATCTTTCTGATACCTTCTATCTACTGGATAACCTAGCTTCTTCATAGATACATGCATAAAGAAATATCACAGAAAAACATAAAGATGATAAATACAAAGAAATTAAGTATGTAGTGGTGGTGGTTTTGGTGGTAGTGGTAGTAGAAATAAGAATAGTAGGAGTAGTAGGAGTAGTATAGTTTTATAGTAGAAATAAGAGTAGTAGAATAGTAATAGAGTAGTAGTAATTGTAGAGTAATAAAATAGGAGTAGTACAATAGTAGGAATAATAGGAGGAGAAGGAGTAGTTTAGGATTAGAAGTAGTGTAGTAATAGTAGTATGATAGGAGTAGTAGGAGTAATATAGTATAGTAATAGAATTATAATAACAATAGTAGGAGTGGTATAGTAGTATAGTAGAAGTAAGAGTAGTAGAATAGTAGAGTAATAGTAACTGTAGAGTAGTAAAAATAGGAGTAGTGCAGTGGTAGGAGTAGGAATAATAGGAGGAATAGTAGTTTAGGATTAGAAGTAGTATAGTAATAGTGGTATAATAATGATAGTAGGAATAGTATAGTAGTAGTAAGAGTTGTAGAGTAGTAGTTGTAGTAAAAGTAGGAGTAGTATAGTAGCAGTACTAGGAATAATAAGAGAAGAAAGTAAGAGAAGGAGGAAGAAGAGGAAGAATGGCATAGTAGTAATGGTATAGTAGTAGTAGTAGTAGTAGTAGTAGTAGTAGTAGTAGTAGTAGTAGTAGTAGTAGTAGTAGTAGTACTAGTTGGTGGTGGTAGTGTAGAATACTTCTTGATGTTATTAGGGAAGGGAATAAAGGAGGGAACCAATAGGACAGTATCAACAAAAAAATTTCCACAGAAGGTTGAATTAGAACTTTGTCTTAAAGGAATAGAGGGACTTTGGGAGAGGAATGTGAAGAGGGAGTACATTCCAGACATCAAAGAAACTCCAGTGAAAAGGCTTAGAAACAGGAGATTAATAGTAGGATGCCAATTTATTTTTATTTTTAATTTTTTTTTTGCTGGATCTCTGTGTGAAGGTGTAAGGCAAGAAAAGGAAAATGTTAGATTAGGACCAGCTGATGAATGAAGGCTTTGAAAGCTAAACAGAAGAGTTTATATTGATTTATTGTGGTTTTCCTGGAAACAATAGGTAGCCACTGGATGTGAATAAGGGAGTCAGATGTGGGAATCATATATTATTTAAATGATTTAAGCTTCACAGGGAAATAGAGAATGGGGCAGTGGAATTAGAAATATCCTTAAGAGACATGGGCTCAACTAATTAGTCTTTCTGATGATTACTATCTATTCTGATATTGAGTAAGTTAGTTAAATTCCCTTGACTTCAGTTTTGTCGTCAATAAAAAAGGGGGAATTAGCCTAGATTACTTCCATGGTGCTTTTCAGCTCAGTCTATGATCCTGGACAAGTCAATTCTTGTGGGACTCAGTTCTCTCATCTGTGAAATGGGGATGGGAAAAGTGGTCAGAAAAAAAACCAAAAAACAAAAAACAAAAACAAAACAAAACAAAAGAACCATTTGGGAGAACTAGGATCTACAGGAAATTAGCCATCAACACATAACAAATGATGATACCAATAGTAATTACAAAGTACAAGTACTGAAGTAAACAGGAAGGGTAAAAGTCGGTTTTTGACAGGAAGAGTTGGGTAGGGCAGATATACAACATGGTTGAGTAGAAAGCATTGGATTTGAAGTGCAAACATTAGCTCATTCTTTTGTCTATCATGAGGTGAGAAGGAAGTAATGTTTTATTTAATGTTGGCAGGTTATAGATCATAAGATAATAGATTTAGAATTAGAAGAGGATCTAGAGGCCATGTTGTATAACTTTCTTGTGTTATGCTTAAGGAAACTGAGGCCCACAAATCACATAAGCAAGAAGTATCCAAGTCATAGACAAATAAGACTATATTATTATATCATGATACCTCATTAACTCCATAGCCTAAAATATTCACTAAGGCTTCTTTTTCTTCATGGGATTTGCAACAACTGTTTACATTGAGATTATTCAGAGTACCACTCTTAATCACAAAGTCTTCATTAGGATGATTGAAGGGTCAACTAGCAAACTCACTGCAATAATTCCCTTCCCTAATCTATGACAATGATTTGTATCATCTGATATAATATTTAATTACAGGCTTTCCTACAGAATCCCTCTCTTCAAAGCTCAAAAAGCATGTCATCTCCTCCAGAAAGCTTTGCCTGGTCCCATATTTGTTAGTGTTCTCTCTCTTTTGTCTCAAGATCTCATGATCTTGCAAAAACTCATGAATTTAGATATTTTATTTTCCTGGCAGAATGTGTATTATTTGAAGGCAGTTATTTTGTGTTTGTTTCTTCGACCTTTTATATCACCAAAGCATCATGGAGGGTGGTTTGGGGGTGAGTTACAAAATGTGTATCTCAAATACCTAATGTATAGTAGGTCCTTAAATGTTTATTGAATTGAATTGCATATTTTATAATTTTCAAATAAGCAAGTTTTAACTCCCAACCAATGAGTCATCCCCTTCAGGACAAGGATCATCTTTTCATTTAATCCATATTTGTGGGCTTATAGACAGTACTCATTAGGCACTTACAAGGTTGCTAATTTGATAACATTAGGTCGTAGTTCAGGAATAAAGTCAGGAACAGCCAAGCTGACAAGTCTTTTGACTCACTTTTTATTCACTACTAATTTTTCCTCTGATGGATTCAAAAAAACACAAGGGGAATTTACGGACATTGTCCAAAATGCTCCAAGAAATCATTCTGAATGAAATTCCTGAGAAATTGAGTTTCGCACCAGGAAATCTGGAGGATTCGAGGAGTCCTCACCCCATATAATGTACTTAATGATCTGTGGCTTAGATACAAATGTTATTACATTTTATTTTATTAATATCACTTTTATTGAATAAGAGTTTTTTTCCACTGAATATAGTTAAAATGTTCTTGCCTTTTAAAGATTCATAATTGACCTTTCCCAAAACTGAAATTAGAAAAAAAAAAAAAAAAAGGTTATCTATAAACAGTAGATCACAAACTGGGGAATTTTGCAAGTTAATCAAATTAAAATGCAAGACATGAGTTTTAATTAGGGTTTATCATTGTAACTCAGCATTTTGAAATGTTAACACATTAAAGTCATTCTGTCTAAAATTTTTTGATATATATAATAATTCAGACAACAATCAAACTAAGTGAAACAGAAAATGTTTATTCCTTGGACTTAAGAGAATATGAGAATGTTAGTTTTTTTTTTTTTTTTTTTTTTTTTTTTTTTTTTTTTTTTTTTTTTCCCATGACCAGAAGAAAATAAAACTGGTCAGCATTTCTTCTCAATATTATGGGCATTCTGGAAGTGCCTCCAAATATTCATAATATCCAAATAATGATCACAGGCAAATGGGGATTTAGCGCTTCTCAGATTTTTAGCAGCAATAGCAACTTACACAAGTTTTGTATTTTTTGCTGCTCCCAGGAAGACAGTCTTTCCATATCGAAATACTAATTTTTTTTTTTATGTTTAGTATTGTGAATAAGGTAGATTAAAGGAAGGTGGAAATCAATTATATCTCTGAACAAAGAAGAAGAAACTTCCAAGAACAGGGAGGTCACAGTCCCACTGTATTCTGTTATAATAAGAACGGAATTGGATTCCTAGGGTCAGTTCAAGGATCCAGGCTGACATTTAGGAAGGACACTGACCAAAAAAAAAAGATAATCTGGGATGAGGAAATTATCAGGTTGAAGGATCTTATGTCCTAACCATATGATCACTGGTTAAAGAAGCTGAGTTTATTTAGCCAAGAAAAAGGATGTTCTGGTGTAGCTGCAACAGTGATAACTCTCTTCAAATATTTTACAAGCTGTCATGAGACAGAAGGATGTGACCCATTCTCTTTGACTCCAGAGAGCAGAACTAACAGCAATGGGCAGAAGAACATGAATATTTAAGCTTGATTTCAGGCATATAATTTTTAAAGCAATATTTTCATAACAAAACTATTTATTTCTGAGTAGAATAGTATTTTCCCTCATTGTAAGTCTTCAGGCAAAGACTAGAGGACCATTAATCAGACATGACATATTAGGGATTTCTTTTCAGTTACACTTTAGATTAGAAGATTTTTGAGTAGGCCCTTAAAACTCTCAAAATTCTGTCAAGGAAGATAAGATCCAGAACCAAGTGCTACTGATTCCTTATTTGTCTGGTATTTAAAATACATGATATCTGTCAATTGCTACGCTTGAATCCACTACTTATTGCTCATTGATTGACTACACATTTGTATGAATAGACAATGTCAAACTCTGATAAATTTGTTTGCTTTTTTTTAAAAAATGGGGTATTCATTAGATGGAGGGATACTCTCTGTATTTAAATCAGTTGTCATCCTACCTTATGCCTTATATCTAGAACTTTTATCTTTGTCTTGAGAGTGGTGTAGTGAAAAGAAGTGGGAGCCCAGAGTACTGGGTTCTTAGTCCAGCTCTTTTAATTCCCTGGCTAAGTGAATAAATCACTCGATTTATTCCTCTTGTCCTTAATTAACTTCTACATTTCTAAAATGAGAATTCTGAACTGGGTTATCTCCAGAGCCCCTTCTAGCTCTCACATTCTATAGTACACATGGAAGGCAGATGGGAAGAATAGAGAATATTTTTTCCTCATAACAATACATGTGTTTTATTGCAAAGAGCCCTCATCTAATCCTCTTAGTCAAAGAGGGAACTATAAATGATACTTCTTCATTTCTTCCAAATGTAATCTTTCATTGCTCTTTTTGGGAGTTCCTTTAAAAAAAATTTATCTGATTCTACCCGGGAGGTCAGGTTCAGGAGCCAAGGAAAAATAAAATCCTCTCCCAAATGCTAACAATTCAAAATATTTTTTGGGATTTGGGGTGTATTCTGATTGGTTATCAATAGCATACATCCAAAGGAGGATTGTATTGCCCAACTGCTGGTTAAAATATTTGGTTTTCAATGATCTCTTGTCAAGAATAATGTTCAGCTCTATAAGCCATATAAAATAAAATAAGAGAAGAGATAAAATTCTACTACTGCCTTCCTTACATAAATACATATATGAATAAATAAAAGATTTAATAAATAGATACATGAATTAATGAAGAAATAGCTAAATGAATGAATGAATGGATAGCTAAATAATGAATAGATAGATAGATAGATAGATAGATAGATAGATACATAGATAGATAGATAGATAGATAGATACACAGATACATAGATACATAGATACATAGATAGATAGATAGACAGATAGATAGATAAAGTAAGTAAAAAGCATGAAAGACAAGTACTAAGACCTTCAGAATAGGCAAAGTATGCTGACTATGTCCAGGGAAGGACATTTTTTTTTTTCTACATGAGTATAAAATGGGAGGGAACATAGCATATTGGCACAAAATGTTGAACTTGAATTCGGGAAACTCTAGGCTAAAATTTCACATCTGAGATTTATCAGTTGAATGATTTTGGGCAAATTATGAATTCTGATGACCTCCAATTTTCTCATTTGCAAAATGAGTATAATAATACCCATAGCACTGGCCAAATAAGGTTGTTATTTGGCTCAAATGAGATCAGATATGTGGAAAAGACTGTAAACTATCGATTTTATTATATTATTCATGTCAGTAAAGAAACAAAAAAAATGTCTAATTTCTCATCCTCCAAAAAGGAAGAGAATTATTTTGTTAGTTGAATATTTTACTTTTCAATGAGCTCTTTAGACATAATAGGAACATAGTCTAAAAAACAACCACGCACACACATGCAGAGCCCACATTATTTTTTCAAGGCCAATTTTTTCTGTCAGTGAATAGGATCTTCACAGCGTGTTGAGTTCTATCGCCCCTAGAATCTCTGCCTTCTTTCTTTAAGTATTGGAAAGGCTATTATGAGAAAGAAGGATTATGCTTGTTCTATTTGGCTCAAGAGGGCAGAGATACAAAAGCTAGGACATTCAGAAATGCCAATTTACGTTTAATGCCAAGGGGGGAAAATTCTAACAATTGGAAGTATCTCACAGTGGGATGGGCTACCTTTGAAGCTTGAGTATTCTTTGAAGGCGGTAAGTAAATATAATTTGACCACTTGTCAGGCGAATTAGGGGGCATCTTTTTCTTCCATAGGGTGAAGTAGAAGGATTATTAAAGGCCTGTTGAAAAAGGGGAATCAGCTCTTACTGTCTCATAAGAGTCAACTGTTAAAATTTAATTATTAGCATTTAAATTTTGGCAACCAAAAATAGTATAAATCAGAGCCTGATTTATTATTGTGTTGATTTTCTGGACTTAAGAAAGTGATGGAGAAAAATGTTTATAATACAAATTAAATGTAAAATTGTGTAGTGTGTACTTTTTCGAGAGCTGGTCATTAAATGTTGTATTGGCTGCACACAACTCAAAATTTGTATGATATTAAATTCACGTGAAAGTTTAGGATCACACTGTCACATGCAAATATACCTAAATCAATCTGGAGCTACTATCAGGTAGTTTTATAGCTTCAGAACTCCTCTTGAATCCCTCTCTCTCCTATGAAGACAGAGACTTCAGCTAGTTTCAACCAAGGATCCAAACATCCTTGGGACACAATGAACAAGAAAATCATCCCAAAACCAGTGACAAGGGTAAAGGGAAGCTGTCAACAAACATTGCAGGAATAGAGTAGCTCGGCAGAATGAATAAGAGACAAGCTTATAAGAGAACTGTCTTGTTCAGAGGCACTACACATAAATCCTGATTGAATGCTGGCAGCAACCAGGTCATCAGCACAGAAGATCATCATTCTGAGTTTGATAGTCAGACTGTCTACTGCCAAAAAGGACATGAAAATTGGGGCATGGTGGGGCCAGCCTGAAATCATTGCTACTGAGGATGTTGAGGCCAGTCAATCAGTTGAATAGCATTAAGCACTACTAAGGATGTGTCACTGTGCTAAGAGCCAGGAAAAAAAAAAAAAAAAAAAAAAAAAAAGAGGAGTAAAACACTCCTGCCCTCAAGGAGTTTACAGTTTAATAGGGAGCAATATATTTAAAAACAACTGTATCAATGGGATAAATGCAGGATCAATTGGAGCATTACTCCACTAATATTATTAAGGAGGACTGAGGAAGGCTATTTGTAGAAGGTAGAGCTCTGCTGAGAACTTGAAATCAGAGAGGTTGGAGTATCACTTGAGTTCAACACTTCTGAGTTGAGAGGGGTAAGTCAATCACCTTCCACTAAGTTAAACATTAAGTAATAGATCCCTGGGATTGAGGAAATCATAGGTATTGTCTAAGGAGAAAAGAAGTGTCCCATATTTGTAATTACAACTTGGGCAAGACAGGGCCATATACTCAGAAAGATAGAAGGGAGGAAAGGAAAGGAGATGAGAAGAGAGGAGAAGAGAGAAAAAAGGAAAAAGGAAAAAGGGAAAGAAAAAGGAAAAAGGGAAAGGAAAAGGAAAAAAGGAAGGAAAAAGGAAAAAATGGAAGGAAAAAAGGAAAAAGGGAAGGAAAAAGGAAAAAGGGAAGGGAAGTATAAAAGGTAGTAAGAAAGAAAAAAAGAAGGGAAGAAGAAAGAAAAGAAATGAGGAAAGAAGTAATGAAAGCTAAGTAATGGAGGGAGGGAGTAATGAATGGAAGGGGCAAGGGAAGTAGGAAGAAAGTAAAAAAAAAGAAGCAAAAAAGAAAAACAGAAGAGAGAAGAAAGAAAAAAGAAACAAAAGAAAAAGGAAGGAGGGAAAAAGGAAGAAAAATGAGAGAAAAATGGAGAGAGAGAAAAAAAAAATGTGTGAGTAATCCTTTATAAGATGTAAGACTTCTAGAAGAGGCTCTGCTGCTCAATAACAAGCTAGTAGAAGAAGTAATAGTTCCAAAATTTTCTCCAAAGCATGGGCAGATTTAAGACCTATTGTGATTGGCTTTTACTCTAGTTCATTCACCTGACATTCAGTGCTTATCACTGATCTAAATGTTCTCAAATCCTAGGAATAGGAATGGATTTAGAAATAGATGTAGTAATTACTTATGTGGTCTTGTATTTTTAATTGAAGGGAAGCAGGAGAAAGCTGACCCTCTCCAATTTAAATTTCTATTATTCTATATTACTCATTTGATTTTCTGAACTTTTCTAGTCAGCCTGATCCAAAGAAAACAGAGTCAGATCTAGGTCTGAATTGGGCCTTTTACTATCCATGTGACCTTAGGCAAGTCACTTCACCTATGTTAGTTTCCTTCTTTGTAAAATGTCAGGGTTGGACTGACAGGGTTGCTATTGTTGAGTCTTGACCAACTCTTTGTATGCCCATTTGGAGTTTTCTTGACAAAGATAGTGGAGTGATTTTCCATTTTCTTCTCCAGCTCATTTTACAGAGGAGAAAACAGACTAACAAGTTGGGATAAATAACCAATAAGCTCTCTTCCATCTCTAAACTTCTTATCCTATAACTTGGGCCCCTGCCTCAAGTATGATTTTAAAGCATTTCCTAATTGAATGTACTTTTTGTTTTTGATGTGTTTGGACCCTGGAAAAGACAACTTATTGAGATTATCAATTAGCACCTAAAAGCTAGGTCAGGTAGAAAGGGGAAGCAGAAGTGATGCTTTGGAAGAAAAAGAAAAAAAATAAACAAACAAACAAACAAATAAATAAATAAATGAATAAATAAATAAAAGAATTAATGAGTAAATAAATAAATAAATAAATAAATAAAAGTTGAGAGGCAGTCAATACAAAAGTCATTGACACAGGCACATTTTACCAACTTTACAGTTTTTTCCAAGTCAACCTAACTCCATGATCACAGAGTCCATCTTCAAGCTCATGCCCCTATAAGCAATTAAAGGCATCATCTTATGTCCAACTTAACAGTATCAATCCCCCATCTCTGGCTTGACATGATATAATTGCATTGCTAAAATTAGGCTGATTCAATAACAAATGCCTTCTGTTCCAAGTTAATTATACAGACCACATGAAGGACCTCAAAGCTATTCAAAGCAACTCAGCAAATTTGGAATTCTACTCCCTCTATCACTTTTGCTGACATTATATTTAGGTAAAAACATCTAAGTAATAAAAAAAAAAATCAGTCTCTGTTTAGTAGATAACAGGGTTGCCAAACATGGCAATCAATAAGAAACTATAAACTTTTTGAAGGCAAGAACTAAGTTTTACTTTGATTTTTGATGCTATTTTGATTTCTATTTTGGTCATGTTCTCAGTGCCAGGAATAGTGTGTGACTTATAGTTAATTTTAATTGCATTACATTGCATTGGGCTGAATTGAATTGAACTGCTATGTGATGTGAGTAATATGGACTTCATACAATCAATTTAGGACATTATTTGTTTGCTTTGGCAGTGGAGTTAATCAAAACTCTTTCAGAACATCATAGAATTTTGAACTACAAAACATAATTTAATCCAATTTTGTTGAGGGATGTAGAAGACCCTTACCCAAAATGAGTACTCAGAGATCACTCAGTAGGAGGCAGAAAAGTTGTTTATTGAAAACCTCCAGAGGATGAGCCGTCCCGTCCCATCGTGAAATAAGAAAGAGAAAACTCATGGTAGGAGGGGCTAAAGAAGTAATAAAGATACATAGCTTTTATACAAGAGATTACATCACAATTAAGAGAGCATTGAGAAGGGGAGGGGGAGATATCTAATTGGTTGTTGCTATTTGGAGAGATTAGAATGGAAGGTTTCTGTTCAATAGTTGGAGAGTATTCAGAAATAGGTATGCTCTGTCCTAATTGAATTTTAAACATTGGTGCCAAAGGCAGATTAGAACCGAATACTTGGCTTCCCTGATTCTAAAGGGAATCTTGAGTCAGATCTTCAAACTTCAGATTACTGAGCTGACGGCATTTAATAACCTAAATATTGATAACATTAAACAAGGATAAATGTCATCATTTCTGGTTAAGTAAATATATCTAAAGTTTTAAGTAAATATTGGCTTGCACACACCTTAAGCAGGTCACAGAGACATAGAAATAATTTTTTAAAAATACAGAAAAAGAATTTAAACATTCCTGTAAGTTCTTCACTTTATCTCTCCATTCTACAGAACTATAAATCCACTACTATTTCTTCTATGTAATGCTAATAGCCTTATGATGATCCCAAAATATTTGAGGAAAAAATACTGATTCTCCTTGAAGAATCAAGGATATGGAACTAAGTCATGGTCTACCAAAACTGACCGGTCAATGCATCCAAACTAGAGCTCAAAGCAGTAAATCCAACCACCAGTTTGTTCAGTATTATGTTTGATCTTGCACAATTCGTTTGGCGAGCCCCACCTCCTTATTTTCCATTTTGGGAAATTATTTGGTCTTCAGCATGATTTAACCAAATTGTATCTTTGTAAAGACAGGAAGCAATTGGTATAAATGAAGGTTTCCACTAGACTGACTTTATAGATTGATTATTTTCCTGTTTTTCAGTTGTAGCCTCAAGAAAGCCCTTATTTTAATCAGCTTTCTAGTTTTTAAGTTTCTGTTATAAAGAAACAAAAAG
The DNA here is from genome assembly GCF_048593235.1 of Sminthopsis crassicaudata. Classification (NCBI taxonomy): domain Eukaryota; kingdom Metazoa; phylum Chordata; class Mammalia; order Dasyuromorphia; family Dasyuridae; genus Sminthopsis; species Sminthopsis crassicaudata. The sequence continues at coordinate 22,725,390 of NC_133618.1, forward strand.
ATATTATGGAAAGAATCCTACTTGGATTTGGAGTCAGAGGACCTGTGTTCAAATCCCATTTCTTCTGCTCCTATAAATTTGTGAGCCAGGATAGTGTCCTTCACCTCACTAGTCTCAGTTTCCTAATCTGTAAAATTCAAATAATATAGCTAACAATAACTAATCTATAATATTGCAGTGAGAACTGAGATATGAGAAAAATGTTTTGTAATCTTTAAAACGTTCTGCAATTGTGAGCTATCATTATTATATGCATGACTAAATAAATGACTTCTCTAGGGATGGATTTGCTCATATGTAGAATGAGGGGTATGGAAAAGATGACTTCTCTAGTGTTTTCCAGCTCTTAATCTGTGTTACTATCTAGCTGACAGCCAATTTCTTTGCTTTTCTTTTTACTTCCTGACTTCCTTCCTGACTTCCTTCCTTTCTTTCCCTCCCTCCCTCCCTCCCTCCCTCCCTCCCTCCCTCCCTCCCTCCCTCCCTCCCTCCCTCCCTCCCTCCCTCCCTCCCTTCCTTCCTTCCTTCCTTCCTTCCTTCCTTCCTTCCTTCCTTCCTTCCTTCCTTCCTTCCTTCCTTTCTTTCTTTCTTTCTTTCTTTCTTTCTTTCTTTCTTTCTTTCTTTCTTTCTTTCTTTCTTTCTTTCTTTCTTTCTTTCTTTCTTTCTTTCTTTCTTTCTTCCTTCCTTTCTTTCTTCCTTTCTTTCTTCCTTTCTTTCTTCCTTTCTTTCTTTCTTTTGGAAATTGGGCTTACGTTACTTGCCCAGGATCATACAGCCAGGAAGTATTAAGTGTCTAAGGCCAAATTTGAACTCGGATGCTCCTGACTTCAGGGCTGGTGCTCTATCTACTGTGCCACCTAGCTACTCCACAACATACAATATTTGAAGGTCCTCTCTGGTTTTATTTGTCATTTGAGTATGTGTCCACTAAAATTTTAATTCAGAATGTTTATACTAGCAAGTAGAAGATGAGAATGGTAAGGTGAATTTCTGGATGAGATCTGAAGGTAAACTATAAACCCATGTCTAGAGGCAGCAAGTATAATGAGGAGGGGTGAATAATAACTAGCATTTATATAGTGCTATAAAGTTTGTTCAGCACTTTGAACATATTATTTTACTAAATCTAAATGCTATGTCATTTGATTTGAACAAAGTGGAAGACAATGGGTCAGTAAGTTAATCATAGGATAATGCATGCACATCTTTAGGATTGGAAGGGATCTTAGACGCTACAAAATTCAATGTTCTCTTTTTGCAAATTGTAGAGGGCTGAAACTCTGAAAAGGTATGCTTGAATCAGACAGCAGAACACTTAAGGCTAATTATCTATTTGATGTGAGATAATGGCTCTATATACATATTTAGATAAGATGGCTGATGTGAGGGAAATCCTCACCATTGGTGCTTGCTGAATGTTCCATAATGAGATAATCTTAGGCCAGGACTGGAGGGCTGGGGGAGAGAAGTCAGAGTCACTTGATGGAAGGATGAGAAGGAGAGAGGGTAGAGACTCTGGACTCCAGAATCAAGGATACATCTTTGACAAGCTGCATGGCAGCTTGCCTGCCTCCTTCACTTCTCCCCCTAAAAACAAAGAACTTTGATTAATCTTGACTCTGACTAATCCTGAGGCCCTCCAGGGAGCTAGTCTGGACATTATAGCAAATGAAAGATTGTTTTTACTATGGTCACATTAATATATATTAATATAACAGAGGTAATGCTTGAGACTAGATTTCCTGGCTCTAAAAGTTAAGCGCTTTCAGGGTACCATTAACTCTCAAAAGAATGAGAATGAAGAATGACCTGAAAGTCTGTAGAGAATTGGACCAGGATAGAGATATCATAGAATCCACATATCGTTTAGATTTTAAAGAAAAGGGATAAAGGTTATTGGGCATGAAAAAAAAATCACTTACTCTGATTCTGTATATTACAAAGACTCAAAGAAAGATTGTAGAGTCTTACAGTCTATATGAGGCTGAATAGAGTGGATAGGGGTATAAAGGAGCTTGTTCAGAATCCAAGAATCCACAGCACATGCAAAGAGAGCCAAGAATTATGAAGATGGCTTGGGCTTGAGAAAAATAGAAATGATCCAAATAGAAATGAAAAGGTGGAAAGTGATAGTAAAGTCATGTAGTTTTCAGCAAGTATAGAACAGTTTGAAGGCAATAGATTTATAGTGACATATTGACAGTGTGAGAGTGATATACTATAGTCGACTAGAGTCAAGTCAACTCAACAAGTATTTATTAAGACAGTTAATTGTTATGGAATAATAGAAGGGAAAACCAATCTCTGCCCTCAGTGAGCTCAGGCATCTCATAGAGGGAGAGTTGAAATCAGGATAACCTGGCATATGGAGGGAGAGTTGAAGTGGAACAGCATTCCATATAAAGAGATGGACAACATAATGGAAATCCATTGAAAAAGGATAGGTAGAGTAAGAAAGTTGAGTCCAGTGTAACTGGATCATAGAGTACAAAAGTGAAAGCATTGTATAAGGGATATAGAATAGGGTAGAAATAGATATAATTAAATGGCTTTAAAGTCAAACAGAAGTTTTTTTATTGATTAGGGTTTCAGAATTTCAGAAAGTCCTGGAGAGACTTAAATGAACTGATGCTGAGTAAAATGAGCAGGACCAGGAGATCGTTGTATATTTCAACAACAATACTATATGATGATCAATTCTGATGGACATGGCCCTCTCCAACAACGAGATGAACCAAATCAGTTCCAACAGAGCAGTAATGAACTGAACCAGCTACACCCAGCGAAAGAACTCTGGGAGATGACTATGAACCACTACATAGAATTCCCAATCCCTCTATTTTTGTCTGCCTGCATTTTGGATTTCCTTCACAGGCTAATTGTACACTATTTCAAAGTCCAATTATTTTTGTATAGCAAAACAACTGCTTGAACATGTATACATATATTGTTCTTAATTTATACTTTAACATATTTAACATGTACTGGTCCACCTGCCATCTGGTTGGGGGGGAGGGGAAAATTGGGACAAAAGGTTTGGCAATTGTCAATGCTGTAAAATTACCTATGCATATATCTGGTAAATAAAAACTCTAATTAAAAAAAAAAAAGAGTTGAATAGTTGGTCAGAAGGATATCACAAGAGTCTTATTGCTAGTGCTGAGATAGCACTGTCTTGCTTTGTCCATACACAGTTAGGGGTCCTCGTTTAAGGTGACAGTCAGAAGGCAAGAAAAATCACTAGCTCTTTAGAGCTTGCATGTAAAGTGAAGTGGGGACCTTCCTCACAATACCAGGGCAAAAATAGTGCTTGTCGTCAGTCCAGAGCAGAACACAGACCAATATAGTAATAACCATCTCTCATTGGATGAGGCCCCTTTGAAAGAACTGAAAACTTAAACATTCTTAGAAGTACCTCTGGAAACAACTGCATAAAATCCCTGATACTATGGCATTGCACCCTCTACCTGGGAAACAGAGCTCTACTTTAACAAAGAGTTAAAAGTCAAATAATAGGCTGGAAGGAAGAGCAAACAACAGAAAAAGATTCTGACCATTATTACAGTGATAAAAAAGATCAAAACAAATGATCAGAAGAAGATAATGAAGTAAAAGCTTCTCCAGCCAAAACGTTCAAGAAAAATCTGAATTTGGTCTCAGGCCTTGGAAGAACTCCAAAGAGATTTTTAAAATAAAATGAGATGTAGAGGATTTGGAGTAAAAGAGAGTCCCTGATAAGGAGAATACCTCAAAAAGCAAATTTGTTCAAACGGGGAAAGGAGGTACAAGAGCTCACTGAAAAATATAATCCCTTAAAAATTAGAATTGATCAAATGGAAACTAATAATTTTGTGAGAAATCACGAAGCAATCAAACAAAACCAAAAGAAGAAAAAAAAATTGAAGACAATGAGAAATATCACATTGAAAAATAACTGACCTGGAAAATAGACCCAAGAAAGAAAACATAAAATTATAGTACTACCTGAACACATGATCAAAAAAAAAAACCTACATATATTTTTTCAAGAAATTATCAAGGAAAACTTTTCTGATATTATAGAATCAGAGTATAAAATAGGAATTAAAAGAATCCATTTATCACCTCCTAAAAGAGATTGCAAAATGAAAATAATCAAGAATATTTAGACAAATTCCATAGCATCCAGGTCAAGGAGAAAATATTGCAAATAGCCAGAAAGGAAAAAAAAAACCTCAAATATTTTGGAACCACAATAAAAATTTAAAAAAAATCAGTAGTATTTATGTTAAAGTATCTAAGGGCTTAGAATAAGATATTCTAGGAACAATGGAGCTAGGATTGCAATCAAGAATTCAAGAATGACATAGTTAAGTATAATCCTTTAGTGGGAAAAATGGATGTTCAATGAGATAGAGGACTTTCAAGCATTCTTGATGAAAAGATCAGAGCTGAGTAGAAAATCTGACTTTCAAATACAAGATTCAAGAGAAATATAAAAAGGTAATCAGGAAAGAGAAATCATAAGTGGCTAATAAGGTAATATTATATTATATTATATTATATTATATTATATTATATTATATTATATTATATTATATTATATTATATTATATTATATTATATTATATTATATTATATTATATTATATTATATTATATTATTTTATATTATTTTATATTATATTATTTTATATTATATTATATATACATATATGTATATATAATATAATACACACACAGACACAGACACATATAGTGTTCAGACTAGCCCTCGGGAGGATCTCTGGACAAGCCTTGGTCTTAGATGAAGAAGTGATGAAGGTAGGAGAGCCACCACAAGGATGGTAAAAGATGGAGTCCATTTATTTCAAGTCCTCTCAGCCCTTAAATACCTTAGTACAATTACATCACTACAGCACACTGAGCATGTGCCAACTGTAGAATCATTACATCATCTTATCACACTAAGTATATGCCAACTAAAATGATTGCATCATTGCACCACACTAAGTATATGTAAACTAGAGAACCATTATCTCAACAATCACACTGAGTAAGTACTTAACTATAAGCACCCTGGTGTAAGTATCCTTGTTTCAAATATACACAGCAAGGCAAAGCTTTGAATTGAATATGAAGGCATAATATCTAAAAAATAATATTAAGGGATTTCAAAAGTCTCTATTGAGCAAAAGAGAAAAGAGAAGGTAAAATAGTCTAAATTATCTTCCATAAAAGAGGCAAGTTATCTATGCTGAGAAAGAACTGATTGTGGCTGAATACAGATTCAAAGACACTTTTTTTAAACTTTATTTTTTGAGAGGTTTTTCCTTTGGAGGGTCTATGTGTTCTTTCAAAATATTGCTTTTATAAAAATGTCTGTATGACTTCACTTGTGCCTTCTCCATGTCAGTGAATAGAAAGGAAAGAAGGGAGATAAACAGAAACTCAAAGTTTTAATCAAAAATGTTAAAAAATTGTTTTACTTGTGACTAGGGGAAAATAAAATGCTAAATAGTGAAGAAAAAAGGAATGCAGTGCTTGTTCAATATTAGGAAAACTACAAGTATAATTGACCATATCAGTTACAAAGTGAACAGAAATAATATGATTATCTCTATAGATGCTGAAAAAGTCTTTGACAAAATACAGCATGCATTTTTAAGTCATTCCCCAATTAACAAATGGTCAAAAAAAAATTGAACAGGCAGTTTTCATATACAGTAACAGCAATGTTGTTTGTTGAAGTGCTGTTCTCAATAATGACCCAAGAAGGCAAGGACCCAAGAAAATCCCAAAGGACTAATTGATGAAGCATACTATCCACCTCCAGAGAAAGAATTGCTATTGTACAGAAACAGCTTTAATCATGTTAATTTTTCACTTTCTTTCTTTCACTTGTTTTTCTTTACTACCATAAAAAATTGTACATTTTGTAAGATGACTAATATGAAAATGTTTTATATAATTGCAATTGTATAACCTATATCTGATTGCTTATTATCTCCAGAAGGGGTAAGGAGGAGGGAGTGAGAAAAAGAATTTGTAACTCAAAACTACATAAAATGTAAGGAAAAAAAATCTTTAACTGCTGATGGAGCAAGTCCTTTAATTCTTGGTCTCCAAAGCATCCTCATTTCAAATCTTTTAAAACTCTTTCCCTCCTAATCACCAAACCTCAACTTGGTTTCATCTCTTGACTCTGCCCCTAGAATTTTCTATCTTTTCTGGGCTTAACAGGTCTTTTTCAGCTTCTCTGAGTTGTCCCAACTCATTAAATTGCAATCCATTCTGCTTTGTTTATATACTTTCAAGGCTTTAAGTTCATAAAACGATAAATGTCAAACTAGAAAGGTTTCAGAGACTATGTAACCTAACCCCTTTCTTTACATGATGAAAGTGAAGTCCAGGGATGTGTTCCAGCCCAGGATCACCCCGATATTAAACATCAGAGAAATAATTTAAATCTACTTTGACTTTAAAGTCATTGCCATTACAAACAGCATCTCTTCCCCTACCATCCAATAATTTCCAACTTTCCAGTGCCCTATTTATCACTATAATCCAATAATCAGCAATCAATTTTTAAGACCCCATTGCAGACACTAATTGCCTTTAAGAGTAAATCATACAAACATTCATCACTTGACCATTATCTGTTTCGATACAAATATCATCAGAGAGCCTTACTAAATATAAAATTCAGTCATTTGCAATGGACGCACCAAAGAATAATAGGGATGGGAAAGAGTGCTAATTCTGCATCTGCTCCTGGATTACTTAGAATAACTAGAGAGTGACACGATTTAGCCCATTAAAATTTAAGACATATAAGAGTATGCTGTATTACTAGACAATTCCATTTTATTTTCATTAATTTTCTGTATCTGAAAGTGTTCCTAAAGATAATTGGAGGGAAAAAAAAAAGTAAAGAAAAATTGAAGGAATCACAAACATTATGGAGGGATTTGGACCCTGACCCTTATCTTACAATCACAGAAAACCTTATGAAATCAGAAAGGTGGTGTTGAAAATGCAGCATTTTTCATAAAAGTCCTTTAAGGATGGGCCAAAGTCTTAGTTTTTTACTTACCCGTGCACTCTGTCCAGCAATGAGCTGGTCATCCTCAGTCTGGACACTGGTCCGGCTACGCACATCATAGTCTTCCTGTTCAAAGTCTGAATCATCTTCTAATTCTTCGGGAGTCTGCAGACAGAGAGGAAGAGAGTGAGATTGGTTTATTAAAGATGCCTTATAGGTACTCACACCACAGAGTTTTATTAATTCAATACTTTCCCAGGGAAGGGACCTTTTGTCTCTCTTTCTGAACACTGGCCTGCCTGCAGAAGCAAGCACTTTCTGAATAGAATCATTTCATAATTAAATTGCCCCAGGTTCTCTTCCTTTAAAAAATCGATTACCGCTTTTTGTAAACTAGACTTTTTAATAACAGCTTTTTATTTTTAAAATACATGCAAAGATAGTTTTCAACATCCATCCTTTCAAAGTCTTGGTTTTTAAATTTTTCTTCCTCCCTTCTTCCACTCCTTTTGCTAAACAACAAACATTCCATTGTATGTTAAAATATGTGCAATTTTCTATACATATTTCCACATTTATCATGCTGCATAAGAAAAATCAAAAATGAAAAAAAATGAGAAAGAAACAAAAGTAAGCAAATAACAACAACAAGGTGAAAACACTACATCGTGATTCACTTTCAGTTCTGACATTCCTCTTTCTGGATGCAGATGGCTCTCTCCATCATAAGTTTATTAAAATTGGCCTGAATCAGCTCATTGTTGAAAAGAGCCAAGTCCATCACAGTTGATCATCACATAATCTTATTTTTGCTAAATACTTATTCTCTTGATTCTACTCACTTCTCTTAGCACCAGTTCATGGAAGTTTCTCCAGGCCTTTCTGACATCATCTATAAGTTAAACTTGTAAACACTTTTTTAAAGTTTATATAGATAGATATAGATATGTCTATCTCTATATCTATCTATCTATCTATATATATCTATCTAGATATCCAAACCGAGATAAAAGAGGAAATGGAAATAGCAATACCTAGGTGATGGTCAAAACTAAAGAACATAAAAACCCATTATCAGATTTAAAGGAGAATTTAGAAGATACCAAACTTTAAGTCAAACTGGACCAAAAAAAAAAATTCACAACATATTTAACAAGCTGTCACTCAACCTTTGCCTCTATATTTCTAGAGATATGGAAACCAGCATTTTTGAGGCTCTGGGACAATCCATTCCACTTTTAGATGATGCATTTAATTATTCATTTGGAAACTGTGCAATGAATATCTCTGTAATTTCTTCTCATCTTTTCTAGTTTTGCCCTATGTAAATAGGCAGAACATACCTAAAACCTGTTTCATGTGATATCCCTTCTATAATGGAAAGAGAAAGAGAAAAGGCTCTGGAATTAGAAAACCTGGATTCGAACCCCACTTTGGGTGCTTAATACCTATGTCATATTGTGTCTACTTAATTTCTACATCATTTCTAAAGTAAGATTTTTGTGGGGTAGGAGGCAGGCAAGTGACTTTCTCAGGGTCTCATAGTAAGTGTCAAGTGTCAAAGACTGCTCCTGACTTCAGGGTTGGTGCTCTATCCATTATGCCGTCTAACTATCCTGAGAACTAGATAGTTTCTAAGCTCCTTTCCTGCTCCACACCTAATGTCACAAAATATTTGGACAGCCATCATTTCTCCATTTAGTCTTATTTTATGTAGACTAATTATCTCCTGTGTTCCTTCAATCTTTTCTTACATCTTCTCCATCCTGGTTAAGTACCATGAGATCATGGAAAGAATCTTGGAGCTCATTTTATTCCAACTACAGTTTGTCTCATCACTCATTCCTTAGAGAAGAATAATTATGCAGCCTAAATTTCCTGAATCTGTGCTTATGATCATAATCATAACTTAAATGTATGTGGTGTTTGCTATACATTATCTCATTTGGGTCTCACAATAAGCCTTATGCCCACTTTCTCAAATGTAGAAGATACTAGCCCATAGTTGCATGGCTAGTGAATTTTCAGATGTAGCATTCTATCCTAGTTCTTTCTGATTGCAAGTCCAACATTATCTCTACTGGACCAATCTGTATTTCAGATAATAAGGTACATTCCAATCTGGCTGTTTAGAAAGTCCAAGTTCAAAGAAAAGATAAGTCTTAGATTGTATTGGGGCTGTTGACCTTTTGGGGCAAATAATATTAAAAGGGTCCTTCAGGATGAAATGGTCTAACATTTTTTAATACCCTTTGCCTCCATTAAAAAAAAAAAAAAAAAAAATATATATATATATATATATATATATATATATATATATATATATATATATATATTAGTTGGTCTTTGGAATTTCACTTTGGGGACTAAATTCTTTAAAGATAGATCATAGAGATGGAAAATAGAGTTGAGATTAATTAATCTAAGGGATTCTCAAATATGGAAATTCCCTCTCCTAATGGAGGTCAGATGCTTCTTTGCTATTTATAATCTTAGAATGTCATTTACATAACTGAGAGTTTAAATGTCTTGCACCAAATTAAATAACCAATATATCTGCTGAAGAGGAATAAATACTACTGCTTTAGAGATAACACTCTATCCATAGCACTATGCTGGCTGTAGGGTCATAGATTAAAAAAAAAAAACAAAACTAGAAAGGATCATACATGTCATATGTTTCAACCTTCTCATTTTACAGATGAAGAAACTGAGGTTGAAAGATAAAGTGCTTTGCCTAAGGTCACATAAGTACCAAGTGGTATAGATAGGATTCAAACTCATTTCCTGAGAATCCACCAATCCCAGCTAAGACACAAATCACTAAATATATATATTTAGTCATTATATCTTAGAGTGAAAGGAGATTTTGAGACTTTATTTTGTTATTGGAGTGGGAGAAAAGAATAGATGTTTAGAGGAAAAAGTGGGATCTTATTGTATTTCAGATGTCTATTTATTAAGGATGATATAGATGGAATACATATATTTGGAATAATTGAGCTGGAGTTTCTCTGAAGTCTTTTCCATTTCTAAGATTTTTTTATTCCAAATTAAAGGAGGGAGGAAGGAATGAAATAGCAAGAGAATATAGGTGATAATGATAAGGTTAGTTAATTTGCCATGAGGGATAGAGAGACAGAGAAGTAGTTCAGTGGATAGAGTGATGAGCTTGGATTCATCTTCCTTAGTTTAAATCTGACTTCAACCATTTATTAGTAACATGACCCTGGGCAAGTGACAATACTTTTTGCCTCCTTTTTTCACAGGTAAAATGAGCTGCAGAAAGAAATAGAAAAGTATTCCAGTGTCCTTGCCAAGAAAACCCCAAGTGGGTAATGAAGCATCACACACAATTGAAAAAAAAAAAAAAAACAAAGAACAATATTAGGGCTACAAAAGCTCAATTAATCTCCACTATGGACTTATTAAGAGGAAACTGGTTGAACAAAATGGTATCCTTTCTAGTCAAACAATAGCATTGGGTGAAATGACCTCTAAGCTCCTTTCCATATTCAAATTTATACATAGGATAATTACTCCAAATAATCATCTTGGTCCTTAGCTTTCTGTATTAAGATCTCCATTTTTCAAGTAATGGAAGCAAAGATTCAATTACTGGAACATCCAATACCAGTCATTTAAATGAAAGATCATCATTCCTAAACTTTGCCTCTTCTGGCAGCTTAATGGTCTAAATAGATAGATCATATTGTTCAGGAAGCTACCATTAAAATCAATTTTATTGAGAAAAATAGTTGTTTTTTAATATATATATATATAATATATATACATATATATATATGTGAAAAAAATATATAGATGTAATCTAGGATAGATCCATTACCTGTTTTGATATTATCTCCTTTACATTGCTATCTGAGATTTAAAGTAATAATTTTTTGGAAGACTTAAAAATTCTTCAGTTAAGCAAATTATAAAATTACCAGATTTAGAGTTGGAGTAAACCTCAAAGGAAATCCAATTCTAACTACTTATTTTACCTAGGGAGAGGAATTAGAATACTCAGGGAAATATTGAGAGTTAGAATTATGAATCCAGATTCTAGGATTCAAAACCACTGTGATTTCTATTATTCCACACAACGATGACTGGTTATTCTCTAAATTATTCATTCAGTTTAATAAATTTCAACATAATAGTAAAATTGCATAATCCCTCAAGATTTTCAAAACACCATTAAGTCATTTAACTATGAGGCTCTTCTGTAAAGAGCTTTTGTAGCTACATGAAAGTGACTTCAATACTTTCATAACAGAAGAGTCAGTTCCAGATGATATTCAAGTAAACCCTATACACATTTTAATCACCTTTTATATAGAGCACCAGCAGCTAGATGGCATAATAGATAGACTTCTGGACTTGGAGTCAGAAAAACAGAAGTTATGAAGAGTTGGACCTGACTGAAACAACTGAATAACAACAAATATAGAGCCCAGTCCTACTTATTAACAAGATGCAATGATCAGATGAAACATCCTTTCTGCCAGCTGGAGGTAACACATTGAAAAAGTTTTATGATAAATACATACTTAGCTATAATGCAAAATAGGAGTAACTTCTCAAATATTTATGGAGCTTTGGAACGTACAAAACTCATTCCTCACAATCACCCTGCGGGATAATATTATCCTTTTTTCCTGAGGAAGAAAAAGGTTCAGGGAGACTGAACTCTTAGGGATATGCTTTTAGAGTCAGGTCCAAACCAGTTTCTTAGGAGAGGGAAGCAATGGGTTACACTAGAAAGGGAAGACATGGTTTCTTAAATCTACTACATCATTTCCTAATTGTGTGGGCTTGGAGAAAGTTCTTAATATCTGGGAACATCCATTACCCTATTTGTAAAAAAAGAAGGGGATGGCTAAACAGGATGACTCTTAATATTGCTTCCTGCTCTTAATTCTATAATTCTCAATTTTGAGTATAGAGATCCCCTAAAATCCCTTCCCACTTCTTGCTCTTTTACAAGTAAAATGGTTTCTATCTAGAGAAAGAGGATGTAAGAAAGGAGCACTTACATGTTCTATGAGAAGAAACAAAACCTGATGTTAGCAGGGAAAAGTCAAGGAATCTCAAACTTGATTCCTAACTCTTAATACTTGCTATCCCTCTCTGAGACTCTGGGGCATCATCTGAAAAATGGGGGCAATAATACCTGTGGCACTGAGTCTGGTAAGGTTGACATGGGACTTTAATGAAATAGCATATATTAACGACCTTATTGTCTGCAAAATGCTATGTAAATGCTAGCAATGATTAATGTGTAATGTATCATATCTGCTTGGGTAATGAGAGGATTCATAGAGGAAAAAAATAAGTTTAAGTTTAAAAGAAAAGGAAGAATTTCAATAGCTAGGAACAAGGAGGGCTTTTAGAGGCAGCTGGTGAAGTGTAACAGATAAATTTCTGGGCCTGGAAGAATAGATATGTACTTATTGTATCATTCAATCTCTGTTTGCCTCAGTTTCCTCATCTGCAAAATGGGAGAAAACGTAGCAAATACCTCCAAGGATTGTTGTGAGAACCAAATGAGATAATAAATGTAAATTACTTGGCATAGTTCCTGGCACCTAGCAAGTTATATATAAAATTTAACTATTGTTATTATTATTATATCTGGCCTTAAAGGCTTACAATCTGTGTGGTGCTGGATAAATTATTTAAACTTCTGCTTTGATTTCATCAATTATAAAAAGAAAAGGGAAGATATACATATTTATGTAACAGCTACTATATTCTAGGCATTGTTCTAAGAAATATATAGACTTTTGTTGATTTTTTTTATTTTTTTTAGTTTTATTTTATTTATTTTTATAACAACCTCTCAAGGTAAGTGCTGTTATTATCCTTGTTTTATAGTTATAGTTAAGGAAGCTAGGGCAAAACAATATATATAAATAAAAAAATAAATGGCTTGTTCAGGATGACATAGCTAAGTATCTGAGTCCAGATTTGAACTCAGAGTTTCCTGATTGCAGGTGCAGCAATCTATCCAGCATTCCAACGAGCTGCAAATGGGGATAATAATAGCACTTAACTCCCAGAGTTATTGTGAGAATATAATGAGATATTTGTTTTTGAAAAATCTGAGCAAAACTCATGCAGGGTTCTCTTATTAGGGGAACACTTGGCAGTGAGGGCTTGTTCTAGGAAGGGGGTCAGGAGGAAAGAGAAATAAGATCAGTACTTAGAGCACCACTGCACAATGGTCATGAATACTGAAAGCCAGTGGGCGTTCAGAGTCCCTGTTGGCGCATATGGCTGCTTCTCTCTTTGGAGGGAGAAATCTGCAGCAGAACCAGTGTATTATTCTCAGTCCCAGCTTATACCAAATGCAGAATTGCTTCTCCATTACTTGTTTTCTACCCCATGACAATGAATCAGATTTTGTTGCTAATAAGCACTGTCACAACTGAAATGTTGCCATCAGGGCTTTGCTGCAGGTGGCCAAGAATGAAGGGGTGATTGGGGGAAGTCCCTAGGGCTGTAGGGTACCATAGGGGAAAATTCTGATGAATAATTATGAAAAATACAGAAACTGTGTGGAAAGGAAGTATATTCCCTACCATCGCTGTCGTTCCTGAAAGAAGGAAGTGAATCTTTCACCCTGATAGTAGTCTGGTTTGTCACTTGTCTAGGATCATGCTGACATCACTCTTTGGTTCCAAGGTACATGATAATCTTGCTCCTGTGGCTATACCTGACAGTGATGGATTATTTGAATAATAAAGGGATGAAAATTCTGCATCAAATGAAATGACAAGGAACTTTGATGGTAGTGTGGACCCTCTCTGACTTTCCTGTATCTATATTTTTGACCAAGAAAGAGCTATGGCTTTATCAATAAGTCCATGCTATTCTTGGAGGGAAGCATAATACATGCAATGATATATAGGTTGTGATTATAGATTTAGAGATAGAAGCCACCTAAGAGGGAACCAAATTCAACTCTATCATATTGAATATGAAGAAACTGGGAAAGAGAGATGTTAGGTTCCTTTCCCAGTATTATACACAGACTTCCTTACTCTAAGGACCGTATTTTATCCATGACAACATGATGTAGAAGGAAATATTGAGGTGGGATATAGGTTCTGTTACTCCTTGACCTTGGGAGTACCACTTTCCAGAATCTTTCCCTTTATATAAAAAGGATCTTATATGATCTTAAAGGTCTTTGAATTTGTACAACGTATAAATCATCATGCAGGTATCAAAGGTGATCTTGTCCATCAATACCATGGAAATTTCCCAAGACTGGAAACATTTTTAATACTCTTTTCAATCAATAATGTTAATATCCCTTCAAAAGTCTACAAATCTGTATTTTCCTGAAATGGGGATATTAAAAGAAAAAAAGAGGAAAAGGGGGGTTTTGTTGTTTTACTTTATTAAATAAAAGTACAAGGTAATAGGGTGGGGAAATATGGTTCAAAAGAGAGATTGTGTTTCCATTGTGGATCCAGACAATCATCTCTGATCATTTCTCACTGTTTCTGATGTTCCCAGGAACAATTACAGCTAGTTGGTAAATTCTGCTGACAGATGCAATGACGAGATTAGAAACACTTTTCATCTTTACATCTTGAGAGAGAAAAAAACAATTCACTTAACAACAGAAGAATCAGGGATGTTGATAACTCAGCACCCTGCAGAGTAGAGTAAGCCCTGCACTTGTAGTCAGAAGACTTGGTTTGCATTCATTAACTCTTACAGCTAATTGTGTAACTTTAGACAAACTGCTTTTCATCTCTGAGACTCAGTTTCCTTATCTGGAAAGTGGATTATAGTGGAATTGTTTGACTTGCAAGGTTGTCTGTGAGGATGTTATAAGAAAATGCCTGCAAAAGACTTCATAACCTAAAATCATTATATATTTTATGGTCAAAGCTAGTATTTATAGTATTTTTTTGAGATTTGCAAAACTATTATGTTATATCATTCAATTCTTACAAAATCCCTAAAAGATAAATGTTTTTACTTTCTCCATTTTATGGATAAGGAAACTGAGATTGAGAGAACTAAGGAAGATTCTCAGGATCATACAACTAGTAAGATTCTGAGGCAAGATTTTAATTCAGATCTTCCTGATTCCAGGATTAGCTCTCTGGCTCTCTGCTGTAATACCTAGCTACCTTTTCAATTTAGAGCTGGGAAAGACTAAATAGATATTTAATCGAGGTCCCTCATGTTCCAGATGAAAAGATCACAGGAAGAAAATGTCATGAACAAGATTGACAGAGATAGTAAGCATCACAACCAGGACTGGAAAGGGAGGGTTGACTTTGTCATTTGAGTCCAAGTACCTTGGACAGTGCAGTGCCTCGCACCAAGCAGGAACTGAAAAAATGCTCATTGAATTTGAGTTTTGTTCCCAGATGGTCAGATTTGAAGTCACCATGGTAAAAAGAATCGCAGTGTGAAAAGTTATTATTCACATCAGATAGATTTTGTTGTTATTGGTGCTGGTGAAAGCCAATGAAGGGGAATTTATTGATATCACTTACTGATAGGTTTGTCCTGCGAACCATATGAGGTCTGAAACAATTTCTTACACACAGGCACACACACACACACACACACACACACATATACAGACAGGCACACTTACATAAAAATAAAAAAAAATGGAAAGATAGAAGTCTTGGAGATGTTTCAGTGGCTTAGTAATCTGTAGCTGGCCTTGAAAAAAAAAGAAAGCCTGACATCTGAGTTTTACAAAATGGTTAAAAGAGGATTGGGGAAGGAGGGAAACATAGGCACACGGTGGGTGTACAAAATTGTTCATTTCACACTGAAATGAAGGCTAAGTTAAAGATGGAGTCACTCATGCCAGAGAGCAAAGATATAGGGCCCATCTATTTTTGTCTTTTTATTATCCACTTCTTCCTTTCAGCACATCAGAAATGGAAGATATTTTTTTGCCATCCATGAAGATATGGAAAAATGAACTAATTTGGGGAAAATTTTTAATAGAATTATTCAAAAGTTTCCCCTCGGCAAAATATTTAAGCAAAGATTTAAAGGAGATGATGGCTTGTCCATTTTGAGTCATATCGGAACCCTTTTTTCAAGCACCAGTTAGACTAAAAGGCCTCCAAGGTCTTTTCCAAAACTCAGATTCCTCAGTTCTTTATGTTTTAAACATAGACACCCACACACATAGCAAGTCCACCCAAACAGTCCTCACAAATAGCTGTATGCATATGCAGTTAACTAATTGCATGTTAAATTGTAGCTTACTCATGCTGTTACTTTTTTTGAGTTAGCCACTTATGAAAAGATGAGTTTTTTCTTCAGTGGGCCTTCTTACTCACAAGTTAGGAAAAGCACAGAAAAGTTGGTTAGGCTCAGAAAAAGATCTGCAGATGATTTGGATTATAGAATCATATCATGTCAAAGCTGAATTTTTTTGTTAGCCACTTAAGATGGGTTTTTTCTTCAGTGGGAATTCTTACTCACAAATTAGAAAAACTAAAGGAAAGTTGGACAGGTTCAGAAAAAGACCTGAAGATGATTTGGATTATAGAATCCTATCATGTTAAAACAGAAATAAAGATCTTAAAGAAGGCAGTGGAATGTTAACTCAATTAACTCAATATTCATCCAATTAAGATGGCCTATAATTAATTTATTATTTATATTTGTATATTTATAATCCATTAGAGATTTGGAAAATGGGTTTATTCCCTTAGGTATGGTAAATATCTTCCTTTAATTTTGATTTTGCCATTCCTCACTATGAATCTACCTAGCAAGATTAATATTGCCATGGAGGGCATACTGTCTATAAGTTGAAGGATTGTGACTCACTGCTACTTTGTTCTGCCTGTGTGACTTTGATCAAGTCCTTTTCCTTCTTTTGCTTCAGTTCCACATCTCTAAACTGAGGGAGTTGATTGTGAAAAGCAATCTGTAGCTATTCCCAAAGGGCTAGTGCATACCCTTTGATCCAGCAGTGTTTCTATTGTTCTGAATCCCAAAGAGATCATAAAGGAGAGAAAAGGATCCACTTGTGCAAAAATGTTTGTAGCAGCCCTTTTCATAGTGGCAAGGAACTGGAAACTGAATAGATGCCATTAGCTGGGGTATGGGTGAATAAATCATAGTATATATGAATATAATGGAATATTATTGTTCTATAATAAATGCTCAGCAGGGTGACTTCAGAGAGGTCTGGAGAGACTAACATGTATTGGTGCTGAGGGAAGTGAGAAGAACCAAGAAAACACTGGACACAGCAACAAGAAGACTATCTGATGATCAACTCTGATGAACATGAATCTTTTCAACAGTGAGGTGATTCAAGGCAATTCCAATAGACTTAGGATGGAGAGACATCTGCATCCAGAGTGAGGATTATGGGACTGAATGTAGACCACAACATCATATTTTTACCTTTGTTGTTATTGTACTTTGCTCTCTCTCTCTCTCTCTCTCTCTCTCTCTCTCTCTCTCTCTCTCTCTCTCTCTCTCTCTTGCAAGGATGAATGTTGAAAACTGTCTTTACATGTAATTTGAAAAATAAAAACCTATTATTATAAAAATAAAAATGTAAAAAGAAAAAGTGGTAAATTTTTTTAAAAAATTAAAAATAGGCTGGGGAGTTTGAACTAAATGACCTCTAAAGGCCTTTTGCTTCTAAACTCTGAGCAATAATTGATCTTCAAAGAATTAGCAACTAGAATTATTCAGAGGGTAATGGAGGGTGACAGTGGGTGTGAGCAGCTTGTCATATCTAACAAATAGGGAATAACTATAGTTAGCATTCACATATCTCTTTGAAGCTTATGAATTTCTTTACAAATATTCCATTTGACCCTCATAACAACTCTGGAAAGTAGGCAAGTCCTTATGATAAAATCTCTCTTAAATCTGTGACCATATCTCATATTTCACAATTAAATATCATTTCCTTGGGTTTACTTAAGACTTTTTGAACTTTCAGTATCCAGCATTAAAAAGTAAGTGCTTTGATAAATGTGGAAATATGTGTGGAAGAATTGCATATTTTAATATATATATATTGGATTATTTGTTGTCTAGGGGAGGAGAGTAAATGGAAGGGAGGGAGAAAATTTTGGAACACAAGTTTTGGAAGGGTGAATGTTGAGAACTGTCTTTATATTTATTTTGAAAATAAAAGGTATAATTTAAAAATAAGTGTTTTTAGGGTAAGTAATAATACCATTGTGTGCTTGCCACCTGATATGTCTTTTCCAAAGGTAGTTTAAGGCGAAGTCTGGGCCAAAGCTCCATCATCTCCTTCTACTTAAGTTCTGATGTATGCTATACATGAGTGCTAGAACAGCACAGTCCAAAACCTCAGCCTGCCACAGCACAGACACATGTTCACATTGACCATTCCTAATCCTCCCCCTTGAATCATAAAAGGAGGATGCCAAATCTGATAGGGTCTTCTAGCTTCCTCTGCACTTTCCATGAAATACTGTCTTCATTTCCTGTCACTACATGATTTCTTTGCCACCACAAAAAGACCAGGCTCAGCAAATATACACCTGCTTCACCCATTCTGCGAATCCCAGATTAGATGAAACAAAATTAGTCAAATGTTAGTTTCTTAAGATGAGACCTATAGACTTTGAGGGGCAGGTAGGTTGCACAGTAGATAGTTCTGGAGTCAGGAATACTAGAGTTCAATCCTGGCATCAGACATCTACTATCTGTGTGATTCTGAGCAAATCACTTGATCTTGTATGCTTCAGTTTCCTCAAAATCAACTGAAGAAGGAAATGGCAAGCCAAGTTTTATTATTTTTTTCCCCAAGAAATTCCCAAAATATGCCACAAGAAAATTGAAGACTTACAATATTTATAATATTTTATATATAAATATATGTGCATATATATAATGTTTGAAACAACAAACTTATTTTAAAAATAATAATTTCAAATCTGATTATTTCCTTTGTATTTTCCATGTATTTTATTTTATGTTTTTCAAAACAATATTCTGAGAAGGGCTACATTGTAGAGAGCCAGAACTCTGGAGAAGTATGCTTGAAACAAGGTGTTAACTCAGTGGAATTGAGGAGATGATGGTTCTCTAGTTCCCATATATACTTAGTACTTAGCATGGTGATGTGATGGCTCTCTAAGTTCATACAGAATCAGTGTTGTAATGATATAACTGCAATAAGGTAAGGCTAAGAAGAACTAGAAGAGAGACATTTTATTTTTGACCAGCTTGGTGGTGGTTCTCCTGCCTCCACTGTGGGGGAGACTGGCAGACTGGCAGACTGCTGGAAGAGACTAGGTCAGACAGTCACAGTATGAGTCATTCTGCTGGCGGAGACTGTGAGCCAGACTGGTTCAGACTGGGAGACTGAAAGAGATAATAAAAACTTTGTACTTTATTCCTGACCATTCTGATGGTGATTATTCTGCTGGGACCGAGGCTGGTCCCATCGCCCTCCAGAAAGGTAGCCCGGACATTACACGGCATAGGCTTCCTGGAGTGCCTTGGACACAGACTTAGAGTTTACATATGACTGGACATTTACATTGGCTGTGCCCAATATCAAAAATGGTTTCCTTCTTCATCTTTGCCTCCTAATTTCTCTGGCTTGCTTCAAATACCAGCTAATACCTACTATTAACATAAGAAACATTCACCTTAACATTAATACTTGCCCTCCATTGAGTATCTCCAATTTAGCCTGAAAAATGGCTTGTCTGTACATAGTGTTTGATGGCTTTCTCCACTTTTAGGCTGTAAATTTAAGAACAGTGACCTGCTTTTGGCCTTCTTTGTATCATCAGTGATTAGCTTAAGCCTGGCACATAGCTATCAACCAATATGTGCCAATTATCTTGACTTGATCCTGAACAAGTATATAATGCTAAGCATTATTATCTCCATTTTATAGATGAGCAAACTAAGCCACAGAGTGAGGATGACTCACTCAGAATGTCAGAACTGGACTTTGGACCCATATTTCCATTTCCAAGTCTACTGCCCTTTCCACACATTGGGTTTGTTACCTCTCTATCTTTGTCAAACCTTTATTGAGAATCTAGAGACAGGGTGATGGAGTACTTGACCTTTCAAGGTCCCATCCACTCTAATAAGTGTGTGAAACACTGATGTCCTTCCTTTTCAATAGTACAATTAGTTCTTTGTTGGGAAGAAGAAAAGGGGGATAAGGGAACAGTCAGCTTGTGGAAGGAGGGGAAAGCAGCTATTTGCTTTGCTTCCTGAACTAGTACTGAATACATAACAGATTTTGCTTTTTAAAATCCATTTTAAAAAAATAGATATATTATTTATACTGAGAAAGGATAATGAGGGATTATTTGAACATAAAATTATTGTGTGTCTGCTGAAAGAAACACAATTTTAAAATCATTTTTTTTTTGCTGTGGCTTAACAGACCATTCTCCCCAACATCTAGCTACCTAAATTTTAAATTTAAATTAATGAGAGGGACTAAATATTTGCTTAAATAGATATAGATAGATTATACAATACTCCCATACATACAGATATACACATATGCACATCCCTCAAATGCATTTATGCAAACATATGTGTTTGTGGACCTCAGTTTCCCAATCTGTAAAATGAGAAGATTCCTCTGGGTTACTTTTAAATCATGTCCCAGTTCTAAAGCAGCAGATTGAGGGGGCAGCAAAAATTTAATAGACAGAAAATTAACCTAGACATTAGCAGTGCTTGTGTTTAAATTCTGCCTCCACCCCATCCTGGTTTTGTGAAGTTGGACAATTAACTTTCTACTGCTCCCATATGACTCCAAAGCATTCTACCAGTTCCAGAACAATTGTTGCTCCACATCAGAGAAAGGAATTTCTTCAACAGGAGTTCCCATGGAGCAATGAATGAATCACAGCTCAGAAGACACTTTTTTCTCCTTTTGTACAAAAAGAAATTCAAGCTTGATTGGGTCAAAAAGAACTCCAGGAATAAATGTTTGAGTGTGCTTGAGGAAATAAGAGCACTTTCTGTTGAATGATCTGGGAAGACTATTTGGAAGAATTTTAATTTGTCAACAGTGCCATCAGGCTTGAAGGAAGAGGATAGTCCTAGATGACAAGGGATTTTTATGGCTTCCCTTACAAATGATTATTTTTTTTTTCAAATGTAGAGGGCAATATAAAACGGTAGGAGTTGAAAACCTTGGGAGGATTAAGGTCAGTTACTTAGTCACTAAACATTTCTCTATCTCCAAATACATGAATACATGCCAAATTTTATATCAAATTCAGTGGCTATAAAGAAATATTAACATTTCCTAACTTCAAGAAAGACCGCTAGATGGCTCAAAGGATAGAGTGTTGGATTTGGAGTAAGGAGGCCCTGAGTTCAAATTTGACTTCAGATCCTCACTAGTTGAGTGATTCTGAACAAATTACTTAATCTCTGCATTAATTCACTGGAGAAAAAAATGACAAACTATTCCTATATCTTTGACAGGAAAATGTCATGGATAGTATGGTCCTTATAGTCATGAAGAGTCCAATGTGACTGAAAAAAAATAATAACCCTCAAAGAGCTCCTATACTCCTAGTAGAGACAAAATTGAGAAAATCTATCCAATTGAAGAAGGCACTAACCACCATGAAAAAAACAAACAAAACAAAAAAACAAGGAAATCTTTCTGCCAGGGTAAGATTCAATATTAATTAATCTTAAAAAAAACCAAGAGAAATTATGCTTTGAAAATATAAAACTTGATGTGCATTACTTATTTAAAAAAAATATTTTAGTATTTAAATTTTCTCACATTAAATATAAAACAACTTTTAAGATTTATCTTTTTTAAAAATTATTTTCAAAACATATGCATAGTTTTCAACATTCACCCTAATAAAATTTTGCATTCCAATTGTTTTCTGACTCTCTTCCCCTTCCCCATTCCTTTAGACAGCAAATAATCTAATATATGTTAAACATAGTACACTATGTTCTTAATAAGTTAAAATGTGATGTCAAAAATGAACTATGTGAATTATATAGAGTGGCCCAGAGGGAAGAACATTAAAATTGGAGTCAGTGGATGAAGGTTCAAAATTGTTTTTTATGGCATAATACTTGTGTTACCTTACACAAGTCACTTAACATGTGCCTAAGTTTCCTCATATACAAAATGAGGTTAAATTAGATGGTTTCCAAAACATTCTATTTTTCTAAATCTATAACCCCAAATCTTTGTAATACCATCATAAACAAATTGTAAAAGTATTATAATAAGCATTTAATCAGTTTATTTGTGTTTTTCATTAATTCATTCATTCAAAAGTGATTTAGTGCCTGCAGACATATAGGAGGCTGTTACAAAAAGCTTCAATTGGGATTAGACAAGTAAGGCCCAATTTGAATTAGCAAAGGCTGAATTATTCATGATTTTAAATGATTAAATATTTTAATTTTTCCAGTACATTTAGTGTCCCCCTCTTGGTATTGCTGTGTAAAGGTCCCTGGAGGAGTCTACTTTAATGAATAGGCAATAATGCTTCATAATTATCCCTTCAAAGTAAACAGGTGCTTACAAACACTTGACATTGCTTTTCATAAGTCAGTCAAACATGACTTAGGAAACCTTATTAACATGTCAATATCACTTTCACAGTGAACCCCCTTTTTCATGAATCCAATACAACATGACTTAAGACAACCTCTCTTCTATTTCTGAGAGACTGGAATCAGAAAGTGTGAACTTGTCTTAGAGAAAAAGGAGGGGTGAGGAGAAAACAGGACAGGAGAGAAGAGGGCAGGAGGTTATGGGAGGAGAGAAAAGCAAAGAAGCAGAGAGGAAAAGGAAAGAGAAGGGGAAGGGAGAGGAAGGAAAAAAAGGAGAGAAGAAGGAAGAGGAGGGGAGAGAGACCAAATATTTATATCGTCCCTACTACATGAAAGACACTGTGATAAGAATTTTCCAAATATTATTTTATTTGATCCTCATGACAACTTTGGGAGTAATATACTTTGGGAAAATATATATATATATATATATATATATATATAAAGAGAGAGAGAGAGAGAGAGAGAGAGAGAGAGAGAGAGAGAGAGAGAGATGTCTATTGTGCAGCCCAAGCAGACAGAGGTTGAATGATGTGCACAGAGTCACACAATTAATACGTGTCTACTTTTGAACCCAGATCTTCCTGACTCAATTCCCTGAGTATTTATCCACTGAAAGACCTAATTGCCTAAGGACAGATGGGTAATTTTATTGGCTTAGTAAACTTTTTATAAGGAAGAGATCACCTCCTTTACCCCAATTTATAACTCCTTGTCAAATAGAAATGGATCAAATTTACATAGCACTTTAGATAAATTGTATTATTAGATTCTTAAAATCAACCCATGAAAAAAATAATATTATTATCACCATTTTGCATATCAGCAAGTAAAGCTGATGTGACTTGCTAAGGACAAAGACAATTTATGTTTTTTAAGGTAGGATTTGAACACAATTATTACTGACTCCAATACTATCCATTTAAGTTCATATATTCCAGGAAACTCGAAAATTAAAATTTGTAGAGAACATGCTGTTTTAAATTGGAAGAGTGAGTCTTTTCATGTGCCCTTGATTAGTCACTTTTCAATTATGTCCAATTCTTTATAATTCCATTTGGGAATTTCTGGGCAAAAATCCTGGAGTGGTTTGGTATTTCTTCCTCCATTTCATTTTACAGATGAGGAAACTGAGGTCAATGGAGTGAAGTGACTTGCCAGAGTTAGTCAACTAGTAGTGTCGGACGCCATATTTCAGCTCAGGTCTTCCTGATTCCAGGTCCATTTCTCTATCCACTGCAACACCAAGTTTTTCCCACATGGGAATTCCCAATCAGTGAAAATACATGTTTTAAGGGAAGCTAAATGGCACAGTGGATAGACAGAGTACTGTCCCTGAAGTCAAGAGGACCTGAGTTCAAATCTAGCTTCAGATTAATTAACACTAATTGTATGACCTGGACAAGTCACCTAACTCCAAATGCCTTACCAAAACTAAATAAATAAATAGATAAATAAAATACCTACTTTATCCCTGTATTGTAGCACTGATTAGTTGTGGGGATTTTGTAGAACAATTTTTTTCTCTAGTTTAGTTGGACTAGGTGACCAGTGAGTGAGGTCTTTTCCTATTCTGACGTTTTATGGTTGTATTAGAGCAAAACATAGAGAACAATTACCAATTAACTTGGAAATGAGCATTCTTCACGCTAACTTTAGCACTTTAGGCCCAGGGTATTCTACCGTGGTATTCTATGATTTCTGTGGTGCTTGGGAGTACACACACACACACACACACACACACACACACATGTGTGTGTGTGTACATTAGCACATATATGTATGTGTGCACATGAACACATACACTGATGAGGATCATTACATTCTCAGCTGGCCTGAGATTAAGTTGGTAAAGATGGTGATGGCTCTGACAGAATGCTGTTTATTTCCCTAGATGTACTCTGGGCTTTTCCACAATACAAACTCAAATGCTGCAAAACAGCACAGAATGCTATGATTTCAGCAATTTTCCACAAAGACACTCTATCCATTCCTACAAATTCCAATTTTCAGCTGAAGAGCTGTCCGGAGATTTGCTTAACCCCTTGAATGGCTGCTAGCTGGGAAGGAGCCAAGGTCTCTGAGGGCTACAGAAGGTCATTCTCCACTCACTGTTGTATTTTGTTCTTAACGACCCTGTTCAAGAGGAGGAAAGTGGTAAATAGAACACCAGTCTAAGAATCCTCACTTTTTTCATGGAGGATAAGATACAGACTGTATAAGAACTAGATGACCACATCTGATTTGGAAAACAGGTAAATGGAGAGAGCATAGGAAGCATGAGTCTTACCCCTCAGCCGGCTCTGCTATTAACACAGTGCAGAATGGGACGAGAAGCTTCCCACCATGAGTGTCAGTCTCTTCATCAGTAACATGAACACTCAGAGACCAATTTTCTTTTTTCCAATATAATAAAAATGATGATTTTTCTTAAAGTTAATTTACAGTTTGAATGCAATACAAATCAAACTATTAACATAATATATTCTGAAACTCAATAAAACAATAACAAAAGTCATTTGAAGAAATGAGCAAGTCATTCTAGATCTGTTTTCCATTATGCAATATATGGAAAGTTATCACATAATCTAGAGATAAAAAAGAGCTCAGCAGTTACTTATTTCAACTCATATTGGGAAGAACTCCATACCATAATATAATATACTATGCTGGGAGGATAACACAAGACAGTGGTCAAGGATCAGAATTCATAGCTTAGAAGTTCATATTGGTATCTGGCTCATATATTACTTTACCAATAATAATGGGGTGAGATAGATAATATATTTTTTATCCCCATTCACAGATAAAGAAACCGAGGTCTAACAGACCATTGGAGGCCATCTAATTTAATCCCTTCATTTGGAGAGGAGGAGAACGAGATTCAGGTAACAATGGTGTAAACACTTTATGGGTAAAGTTTCTGCCGCACAGTATCTCATAGAGAGTAGGTGATTAACAATACTTATTCATTGGCTAATTGAGTGATCTATCCAAAGTTTCCCACATAGTATGTGCAGAGCCAGGATTACTATTGAGGTTCATAAAAATTATATATATATATATATATATATATATATATATATATATATATATATATATATATATATATATATATATATTAAGAGTCCCAATACATAACTAGTTGAGCTAAGAGTTAGGAAGACCTGAGTTTCAATTCCACCTAAGAAATTTTTGAGGTATATGACTCTGGAGAAGGCACTTAGCTTTAGTTTGTCTTAGTATTCTCATCTGTAAAATGAAAATAGTAGTACCCACTTTCCAGGGTTGTTGTAAGGATCAAATAAATAATATTTGTGAATGCTTATATGTGACTATGTCTAGTAGGTACTGCATAAATGTTGACTATTACCACTCCTCCTCCTACCACCACCATTACTACCACTTCTACTCTTACTACTGTTACTACTAGTGATGCTATTACTACAAATAATAGTAATATAGTAGTAATAGTAGTCTACTCCTCCTACCATCACTACAATTCCCTCATTTGAGAGATAAGAACTAAGGTCCAATTTAAATGCCTTCTAAAGTCACAAGACAAGATCAGACAAAATCGTTTGATTCCAACTGGTACAAAGTACTTCCCACAAAGGCATTAAGAGTAGTAATCAAAGGGGGAGGCTGGATTGGGGCAAAAAAAGGGAAAAATGAAAATGTGGGAACTGAGGACAGACTTTCCCAGAACCAATTTCACTCAGGGCTGGCCCTGATTCTAGCACCAGAGAATTTATAATCAGCCCTGTGTGACCTCTTAGGCAATGGGTACTGATTGAAATGTGAGGTCAAATTTCACAATTTTCCTATTTCCCTTCCATATTTCTGTTTCTTCTGTGTGACTCTATTATCTTGATGATGAATAATAGTCATTGATTTGCTGACTTTGCCTCCTTCTTCCTCCTATCCTCCACAAAATAAATAGATGAGTGAATGAACAAATGAATGAATGAATAAAAAATAAATATAGTTAAAGTCCCATTAGAAAAACTGAGATTGGGAATGGATGTCCTTAAGTCACAATGTGATATATTTCTGTGTAAAAGTAAAGATTTTATCCCACTGAGAACCTCACCACAGGCATCACAAGACCTGGGTCATCATTCTATAACAAGTATCTGCAGGTCCTTAAGTAGCTGAAGAAGGCTTTTATATTTAGCAGCCTCAGTTTTCTTGTCTATCAAATGGGTCTAATAATGTCATCTCTGTCTACCTCACATGATTTAATATGGCCATAAGAATGAATTAAGGGATGAATGAATGAATTTTAAAAACATGACTTTGCTATGGGTTATATATGCTGGGGACACATAAAGATAATTAGTGGGCATTTCCATAGTCCTTTAAGATTTATAAAGTGTTTTGCCCACATTATTATAACTTATCAAAATCTTTCAACAAACCTGTGAAGTATTAGTATTTTTTTAAAAACAGATGAGGCTCAAGGAATTTATTTAATTATGGCTATATAGTTAATATGTCAGAAATAGTACTTGAATCTAGTTCTCCACTGACTGAGCATATTGATCTTGAAATAAGAAGACCCTCAGAAGTTATCTAGTTCAAACTCTTCATTTACAGATGAGGAAACAGAGGCACAGAGTGACTAAGTGATTGCTTTACACAGGAATAAATGACACAGAGTCATGATTTGAATCCAGGTCCCTTAACTCTCAATGAATCTCCTTTTTACTGTGCTATAGCCCATAGCATTTCTACTATTGCATGTTATCTTTCCCTAGATAAGGACTAGAGGAAGTATAGTGAAATAGGTGAATACTTGGAATCATTAGACCTGGATTCAATTTTTACTTCAGACACAATTTAAGGACTCTACATAAGTCACAATCTCTTTGCCTGAGAAGGCCCATCAGTAAAATGAGGAAACTGGACTCCAAGACTCCATGGTCCTTTAAACTCTAAATCTATGATCCTCCCACTTAGTTATTGCTGCAATGTATTCCAAATGCCTTTGAAAGGTGAAATATGCTGTTTAGGTGTAAAGTATTAGGACACACAGAGCCCAGTGTTCCTGAATGGAAAACAGAGATTGCCTAGAGTCTTACAAAGACTCTTTATCCAAAAGATATATTTGGTAGAGTCCAGAAGTGAGGAAAAGAAAGGGGAATCCCATCAGAAAACCCTCACTATACTCAGAAAAAAATTTCTAATTCTATGGAGATTTTGGGGAAAGTAGCAAAGCAGGTGAAAACAATAAAGGGGCACCTCTCTGTCCCAACTTGATAGAAGCAAAAAAGGGCTATGAAGGAATATAGCAGAAGAGACCAGGAGGAGAGATCACTTGAAAACACTCAGGAATGCAAAGTACCATTTTCCCACTAAGCACGTAACCTGTGGCACCTCTGTTTTTCCTACTCATTGGATAGTAGCTAAAGACCATTGTCGATGGTAAATGTGGGAAACTCTCCAGCTGGCATTCCTTTCCAAATACACACAATCAAAAAGGTTAAAAAGTTTAACTAAAAAGTGGGTTAACCCTTCCCGTCCTAAATAGGGCTAATTGCTTTCTGTTCATTTTCATCTCTGTTCTCCCAGCTGCTTACATACCCGAATCATGAGAACAGCTTTCCTGATGTCTCGAACTCCATCATACACCAGACGAGAAGCATCAATGAACTCGTTCTCCTCAAAGGGCTGAGGCACATTGGCACTCAAAGCTTCAATGGCCACCTCCACTTGTTCCGCAAAACGAGGCATAACTGGATGGAAACCAAACAAACAACGGAAAGCAATGAGATTATAGATTTTCCTTTCTGCATGGATTCCAATATCCTGCACAGAAGAAGCAAAACCTTAGAGAGTCTTGACTTTAACACAAAGAGGGAAATACAGGGTCAAAGCTGCCAGGTCTGGAAGTTTGCAATCTGACTCATTCTTCAGAATTATTTTTGAAAACATGTATTAGCAAGAACTCCAAGCAAAGGTGGTCTGATGAGTTCAATGAGTTCACATCAGGGATACCAAGGACAACCTTGTCAAAACCAAACAAAAAAGTCTCTATTTAGTCTTAAATTCAACTATTAGGGATCCATTTCTTGATTGTCATCACCAAAAGAATGATTGTATGTTACTAGATAAGGCAAATAAATAATCACAAGACATCTTTAATACTTTAGCATGAATGAATGCATAGGCTCCTTTGCTGGTTGCAAGCTTGGATCAGGTTAAAAAAAAAAAAAAAAAAAAGAACAACCACCACAAAGAAATTGTAGGAACTAGTTATTGAGATAGATGACTAGAGGAAATCATCTTAGGAAGAAAGGAGAGGCAAAACACAATCAAGATTCCATATCCTTTGCAATTTTGCTAGAAGAATAAGCCTATCTTGAATTTAGACAGGTTTCTACAATCTCATATCTATTTTATTTAAAAGCAAACACCATTTCTGCAGGTCTGTCTCGTTCTTCCTTCTACTTTGACCTATCCCTACCCACTACCATTAGTTTCTTCAAAACTAAGCAATGGTTATTTCATATCTAATTTATATGTGTGTATCCATTTAGGTACATGGTCTCCCTTTTTAGAATTTAGCTCCTTGAGAGTGGGAATGGCTTCTTCTTTGTGTTTGTACCCCTGAAATTTAGCATAATGCCTGAGACATGGACAGTATCTGAAATTTTGTGTTGATTGATGTAGAGCTTTGCTTTTCTCCAAGAATATTTGCTTATGAATTTTGGATCTGAAATATTTTCCCATCAAATCTACCCCTTTCTTTAAAAGAAATGCCTCCTCAGAAACACCTAAACATTTCTATCACTTAGGTGTTATTTTAAACCAATCAATTCTTAGAGCAAATGGAATCCTTGAGGCATCCATTTATTTACAAGGACAATGAAATGGAAACATCACTCATCTGTTTCTATTTCTGAGCTCTCTAGGATGATTCATCTTTATCCTCTCACCTATCCCTCCTTTGAACACTTTAACATTCATTCTCTGCTACAGGGAGAAAACTACGATAGCTTTAACTCCACTCACTAGAATAGAGTCTTGTAGAGAAATGACTCATTTCTGAATCCATTTCTTCCCACAAAAATCCACAAATGGGGTCAGAGAAGGAGAATTGTGCTCTTTAATGGGCAGAGGGATCATGCTTCTTAGTTCTGGCTGACAGAGTGCAAATGAAGCACTGCCTTGCCCTTGAGTGGAGTAAAGATGATCAGAGCAAAGGTCTATACTAAATGTGTTCTCTTGTTTTGGCTTTGCTTAGAGGGAAATTCCAAAGAAGGGGAGAAAGAGGAAATTTGCTTTTGTTCTTGTGAATCAGAAAAAGCCAATTACTAAAACTGGAGAATGAAACTTAGACAAACTTTATTTAGGCACATCATTAGAAAATGACCCCATTTCATGACCCTAGTCTAAGGCTTGGAGCATATTCCATGACAAGACTCCTTTTAATTTAAAATGAACATCATTGGAAAATTATTTTTGTGTTCTTTTTTATCCTTCATGTTGATACTACATGATAGTATCTTTCCAGTTCCAGTTGGTCCTAGTCAGTAGTCTCCAACTCCTGACCAATGGTAGTTATTTGTTCTTTGTTCTGGTAGAGCACCATGATATCAGGGAGGTAATTCCATGAGATGCAAGTGAATTGGATTGAAGTGAGGGAGGGCTGGGCAAAGTTACCAGCTTCACTTTCTCCTCCAAGGTTATCTTTCTTCTTTAGAGCCATTTGGGTTCAGTAGCAAAATATTGATCAGGATGACTGGAAATAGCCCTGGATGGTGTGAGAAATTTTGATTCTTTTAAGCTAAATTCATTTACAGGTCTCAGTGAATAAGGCTAGGTAAGAAATGAGGCAGAGAATGGCCTCTTTTACCTAGTCAAACAAAGAAAAAAAAATAATCAAAAGGAGAAGAACCTTAGGATTTCTAGCCAAAATACAAACAATTGTTATTTACATTCATTCGGAGGAGAGAATTAGAACCCAAATAGTGAACAAGTCAGAGTGACTTGGGTTTAAAGCATGGTCCTAGTTCATAAGCTCCAAGATATCTTTTGAGGTTTCAGACCAGGCCCATACACCAGTCATCATATGTTACCAATGGATCCAGATGTCTCTGGAGGGGAAAGTGAGACAGGTGACCTCCCTCACTTAAATCCAATTAGCTTGCATATTAGAGCAGCACGTCCCTGATGTCATGGTGCTCTTTGAGAATGAAGGACAAATGGCAATAACAATAACCACAGCAGCATGGTAGTAAGAAAGAATGATGGAGTAATCAAATATCCAGGCTTGGAGACAAAATTACTTGGTTCAAATCATGGTTATGACACTGCTTTGTTGCATGACATTATGAAAATCATGTAATATCTCTGGGGCTCAGAGTTCTTGTAAAGGGCTAAAACTCTGAGTTGATGCACTGAGGTGGGACAACTGAGCACTTATGACTAATTATCGATTGGACAATACTCTATTAGAATATGCTTGGAAAATGGCCCTTCCCACTATTCTGTGCTGGTTCAATCATTTGGTGTATACAGAGAATTGTAGGAGGAACTAGGGGGTGGAGGAAGACTAGCCAGAGCCACTTTGAAGGTAGATGAAGAGGAAAGGTCCTGGAGATTCTGCATCCATCCCCTTCACTTCTACCCCTAAAGACCAAGAATAAAGACCAAGGACTTTTGCTTATCCTGACTCCGGCTGATTCTAAGGTATCCAGAGTGCTAACTCGAGCTTCACAGGTTCTCATATATAAAATGGGGATATCTCTAATCTCTGTCTCAATATATTGATATACAGCAATAATATATATAAACAACTACATAAAACTTGAATTGCAATAAAGCAATAGGAACTAAATCTGTGATTTCATTGAGATGCTGAACTCCCAGGTGGGTTAACTCCCTCTACTAATGCAGATATACATCTTCCCTTTAACTTACAAAGTTCTAGGGAGTTTTCTAGAGCAGGGGTTTTGAACATGTGGCTCACAATACTTTCGAATATGACTCAAATTAGATTAAAATCCTATTTGATTTTAATGTGTTGTGGTACTAATTTAAATATATGTGTATATGCCTACATATAGAAATGTAAACAACATAACAAAACTATTTATTCATTTAAATATATAAATACACATTTATATATTTATTACTTAATTTATATATTCATCTATATCTATATACATATATATGGTTTCCTAAAGCAATATATATATTATATATATATATATATATATATATATACATATATATATATATATATTAATTATATATAGTCTTTAGGGATCATAATGGATGATTTAGTGGCCCCCATTTCTAATTGTGTTTAATACCATTGGTATAGAGTATTGATAGGTTATGTCTTATTCCAGGATCACACAGCCAATGCGCCAGAGAAATGACTGTAACTTGGGTCTTTCCAGAATCAAGCTTGGCTCTATCCATTCTCCAAAGTGCAATATATTGGCAATTTATCATAATTTTATCAATAATAGTGATAATTGATATCATTAAAATTATTATTATTATTATTATTATTATTATTATTATTATTATTATTTATACTGAGCAAATGACTTCCCTTCTCCAAGGTTTCCTTTAAAGGATCAAAATTAGAGTTCTTGGGTCTCTTTCCAACACTGAATCTACTATGATCCTATGAGTCTTTTACAATATATCAATAAAAGGAGCAATAGACATCCAGAGCACTTCACATCTATGAGATGGGGATAATAACACTTTTTCTGCCTGATATCCCATGGCTGTCATGAGGATGAAAGATGAGTATTTTACAAGGTCTAGCCAGAAAGAGCTAATAGTCATTATGGTGACTTCTTTTCTTGATGACTCAAGGGTTTCATGATGACATTCCACTATTGTATTGGGCTGTAGCCCAGTGATGCCCTTGAGGATGTCTACTTAGACTCTCAATATCCTCAGCCTCATGTATCTAGTTTTCCTGTCTCTCTTTTTCTGCCTCTTTCCTCCCTATCAGGCTGATTGATGTCAGTGTGTATACTTCAGGCAGTACCACTAGCCATTGGGTGTTTGAATGTTTCAAATTCAGTAGATAGAAGCAGAATACCAAATGAAAAAGCTCCACCCAAGCCTTCAGTCATGGACTCTGTGACAACTATATTACCTATTGGAAATAATTTAGGACTCAGTTCCTATTCTCTGCTTTGTCCCAGGTAGCTGAGCTTTTCATTTAAGTGATATTTATATACTTGATAAATTTTCTATTGTGAAGTATATAATGGGAAGAAAGTGGATGATACTTAGATGCTGAAAAGTTATAGATTCAAATCTTACAATTTGTGCTGACTAGCTTAGGACAAAAAGCAAATCACTTCAAATTTCTGACCACGATTTCTTTATCTACAAATAACAATAATGATAATTATTAATAATTATTAACTAACAATAATGTATGTAGTATTCGGTTAGAGATCAGAGCTAGAAGTGACCTTAGAAATCCAAACTCTTTATTTTATAGTTGAAATTGAGATAACATTGAACAGAAAATGATGGAGATAATGAAGATAGCTACCATTTATAGAGTAGTTATTGTGTGCCAGGCATTATGCTATGGGCTTTACAAATAATATTCATTTTTATTTAACTCTTGAGATCTCTTTCAGTAGATGATCTGTGAATTCTTTCAGTTTCTGGTTTACTCTATGGTTCTAATATATTAGTGCAATATTCCTGGATAGTTTCTTGAAATATGATGCCTAGTTTTTTTTTTTTTGTTTGTTTTGTTTTGTTTTGTTTTTTTATTATGACTTTCAGATAGACCAGTGGTTTTAAATAATCTCTCCTTGGAAATCCCAAGCAAACTGTTACTGTTGTTTGTGCTATTTTTCCAATGAGCCATTTGACATTATTGTCTATTTTTTCATCATTTTGTTTTTCTTTGGTCTTGCTTTCTCACAAAATTCTTAGTTTCCATTTGCTCAATTCTCAGTTTAAGAGAAATGTTAGTGAGTTCTTTATTTCCTTTTACCATTTATCCAATTTTACTTTTTTAAGAGTGTTTTGTTTTCCCCGGTGAATTGTTATGCCTCTCTTTCCATTTGATTAATTCTGCTTTTTAAGGCATTCTTCTCATTGACTTTTTTGTGCTTTCTTCACCATTTGACTTAGTCTTTTTTTAAGGAGTTATTTTCTTCAGTATTTTTTTTCATCTCCTTTAATAAGTTGTTGGTTCGTTTTTCAGGATATGTTTGCATCACTTTCATGTTTCTTCCCAATGTTTTCTCTAACTTTCTTATTTGATTTTCAGTTTGTTTTTGTTTTTAGTTCTTCCATGGCCTAAGAACAATCCAGATGTTTCTTGAAGGTTTTGAATAGGAAGTTTACTTTATTATCTTCTTCTGAATGTGTGTATGATCTTCATACCATATTAGCTCTCTATAATTAAAATCCTTTTTTTATGGTTTGTTCATTTCCCAGGCTATTTCTTGACTTTTAGGTTTTAGTTAAAAGTAAGTCTCTCCTTCCATGATGGAAGGTGCACTATTGCCAGATTCAGGAGTTTTGTACAGCTGCTATCAGATAATTCTAGATATCTATAAGTTTTCAGTTCGTCCAAGGTAGTATAATCTAAAGACAAATGTTTACTTCTCTCTTGAAGTGTGCTATATTTTGCAAAAGACCATAAGCACTCTTTTCTGCCCTGAAATTGTGAGGAGGGTCCCTGCTGTGCTGTGTCCACAAGCTTTTATATGCTATTTCTCCTCCTCACCCTGGGATTGCTAACCAGGACTGAGACTTAGATTCAAGTATGGTAAAGAAACAGAGTCCCGCATCAGTGCTAGCAAAGAGATCCCTGTCATCTCCTTCTGACCCATTGTTTGACCCCTTTACCATCTGTGAGTGAGAATTTTGGGAGTCGCCATTGCTGCTGTTGTTTCATTGGCTCTCAAGGTCTGCTACTGGTTTGTTAGGGCCAGGGATAAGAGGGTTTGAACTGAGCTGGACTGTGTTTCAGTCTTATCCAAGTGTAATGGACTTTTCCAGATGACCTACTAAATTGTCTTGGGATAGAAAATTGTTTTATTTCATCTTGTTGTGGGTTCTGCTGCTCTAGAATTTGTATAGAATTATTATTTAAAGATATGGAGAGTGATAGGGGGATATCATGAGTAAGTCTACCATCTTGGCTCTACTTCTCCCACAAATGTTATCTTAGTTAATTCACCCACAATCAGGAGATACATACTGTTAATCTCTTTATTTGACAGTTAATGCAATTGAGGCAAACTCTGTTTAACTTGACCCCCAGCAGATCAGTTCCCCCCTTTTTCCCAAACAGTTTCCTATTTTCTAAAATGAAAATCATAAAAAGTACTTACTTTTTTTTAGGATTTTTCTGAGGAAAGCGTTATAGAAAGCACTCCATGAATGCTAGTCATTATTATGGTATTGCTATCGTCAGTCATGTCCTACTCGTCCTGACCCATTTGGGGTTTTCTAGGCAAAGACACTAAAATGGCTTGCCCTTTTCTTCTCCAGCTCATTTTACAGATGTATGAGTGAGGCAAACAGGATGCAGCAACATGTGCAGTCACCCAGCTAGTATCTGAGGGTAGATTTGAACTCAGAAAGATGAATCTTCCTGACTTCAGGATTGGCACTTTCTCCACTGTGGCACCTAGTTATTGAGTTATTATTATAGCACATGAAAAGGTCATAAAAAAGGTTTCTTATGGACTTGGGCTTAAATCTTGCCTTTGCTGTTTACTACATTATGGATCAGATAAGCAGGTTGGACTAGGTAGCCTCAAGGTCCCGCTGAGTGCAAGGTTCCCACTGAATATTGTCCTTCACCCCCTCAATGCTCTCAATTCTACTGCCCCCTATCCTCTATTCTGGACACAAAAGATGGAAGGTTGTCTTCTGCAATGACTATGGCTCCTTGCCTCTATACTGCCCTAAATATATCCTCATTTTGAACAA
The DNA here is from genome assembly GCF_048593235.1 of Sminthopsis crassicaudata. Taxonomy (NCBI): domain Eukaryota; kingdom Metazoa; phylum Chordata; class Mammalia; order Dasyuromorphia; family Dasyuridae; genus Sminthopsis; species Sminthopsis crassicaudata. The sequence continues at coordinate 22,760,946 of NC_133618.1, forward strand.
AATCTAGGAAACATCATGCTTCCCTTGGCAAACACGTTCCTCTCGGTGCTTGAGAAAATTCAGAGAGATGTTGGCAGTTCAGATGATCAGTGAAAACAGCAGAATTGATTGAATGAGCACATATTGCTTTACAAGAGATTTATCAGAATATGCAAACACAAAGAGTATCTTAGGGATTCAGCCATGTGGGAAATTCCTCTCCCAATGTTTATTGTCGGTTCATGTTCTACTTCCTATAGAAAATCTTTCCTCATCCCCTTAGCAGCTGGTGAGCTTCTTTCTCCTTCCATATTCCCTTATGATTATTTTGTACAAACTAGGATTATAATATATGCTTAGTTTATACAAAATAATATATGTCCAGGTGTCTCTTCCAGGAGAATTAAAGCTTCTTGAGGGGAAGAGCTATTTCCTTTTTGCTTTTCTATCCCAATGGTTTGGAAGAGAGCAAATGACTTAAAAATCTTGTATTGATTGACTGACAACTGTTGGAAAATATTTGAGGCACATGAAAGTAAAGGGACTTGTCCAGGATCATAAAGCTTATGAGTATCAGAACCTAAATGTGAGCCCAGATCTTAATTTAAATCCAACAAATATTTAGTGATAGTTATTTGTCAAGCATTATAACAGAAATTATTATTATTTTTTCCCCTGAGGCTGGGGTTAAGTGACTTGCCCAGGGTCACACAGCTAGGAAGTGTTAAGTGTCTGAGACCAGATTTGAACTTGGGTCCTCCTGAATTCAAGGCTGGTGCTCTATCCACTGCGCCCCCTAGCTGCCCCATTATAACAGAAATTAGAACAGATTAAGAAAGATTAAATGGAAATAGATTGTATCCTTCAGGAGTTTTCAATCTGTTGAAAGAAATAACATACTCAAGAATAAGCACATCTACAATACATCTAGATTATTAATCTAGATACAATATCTAGATTAAATACATCAAATTTTCTAACGGTTTATAAAGTAGTTTGATTCCAGATGCTCAATGTTTAAAGGTGACCATGGAAGATCTGTAGGATGGCTCAGCATAGGATGGTGCTGGGGAATCTAAGAGGCAAATTTGAGGAGATAGACAATTCCAGACATCAGGAAATACTTGTCTAAAAAGTCCACAAGGCAAACAATCTTTTCAGGAACAGCAAGTGAGCCAATTTGACTGAAATAATAAGTGCATTATGAGGGAAAAGATGAAATCAATCTTGAAATTTAATTTGGAGGCAGACTGTGAAAGACTTTAAATATCAAACAAGAGTTTGAATTTTATGTTAGAGGCAACAGGAAGCTACTGAAGCTTTTTATGTTTGTTTGTTTGGGGAGTCCCATCCTTGAGGAATGTCAGTATCTCACCAGTTTGCAGGATGGTTCTAGGGAGAGAAGGCATTGAGAACCTATGATCCTATGACCTTATGACCATCATTACCATTAAATGATTAGCTGAATGCTTGCAAAGTGTTTTCTGATCCTATTTAATTACTTCACTAAACAAAAAAAAGAAAAATATTATCTGATTCTTGCCCCCCCCAATAGACTTTGAAACAGGATTTGTTATTTATGTTGAAAAGCAGGTAGGTTGTACAGTGGATAAAGTGCTGTGTTGTAGTCAAGAATACCAGGGTTCAAATCTAGCCTCAAACACATCCTAGCCGTGTGACCTTGGGCAAAGCACTTAATTCCATTTGCCTTATTTTTCTCATCTGCAAAATGAGCTGGAGAAGGAAATGTTAAATTCCTCTTGTATCTTTGCTAAGAAAACCCTAAATGGGATAATGAAGAATTGATCACACAACAACAAAATAATCAAGAAATATAACATAAGATGTGCATACATATTGTAGTTAATGTCTCTAATAGCCTCATATTCATGACGCAAATGATATTTAATATATTGAGATCAAGCCCCAGGAGAGATAAAAAGTCATAAATATAACCAAACTAAGAAGGAACCTCAGAATATACTGAATCCAACCTAATTTCACAGGGTCAGATAGATTAAGTGATTTGCCAGGGATAACATGAGTATTACTTATCAGACAGAAGAGAAAGCATGTAATGACAGAGACAGATAATAGATTTTAAAAGACACTCGACTTTGAAATAAGCAGATTTGACTGCTCAGCTTGGCTGTGTCACAAATTTGCTTTGAGACCTTAGATAAGTATCTTCTTATTTCTGAGTCTCTGTTATCGCTTTCTAAAGTAAAGGAGTAGCTTTGTTTCTAATGCAAAGGATAGAATTAAGAAAGATTTAAAAAAATGGATAGGATTCTTGTTCAGGCCAGGGTTGAGTTAAGGGTACAACTATAGGATTTTTGGATGATATAATACAGTCCTTTGTTCTTCTCTTTGCTTTCTTATTCTGTGACCTGAGTTACCCTCATGCATTTAGAATTTTCAAGTCCTTAATATCAGCTAGTCCAGGAGGTTCTGCCCTTACTCCTCAGACTCCTAATCCTTTGGTTTACCATGGTGTGCATCCTTCTCTCACTTCTACTAATGACATATTACTCCCATATTTCACAGATTTGGGTTTCACTGGATGTGGATATTCTCTTCACCAACATAAAATAAGAGTCCTCTCTGTCTTAGTTGATGGCTTTCATATTAGCTCATATGCTCTTTGCACACTAGACATCCCACCACTAGGCCTCTTACTCAAAGTTCCGATCTGATTGGATTTCTCTGATTCTTTGAAAGAATCCTTGGCCATATTTATACTACAATGAGAAACTAGAGGGGGATTTGAGTGAATTTGTAGGGCACTTAATAGGCACAGTGGATAGAGTACAAATCCTGGAGTCAAGAAGACCCATTTTCATAAATTCAAATCTGGTCTTCTACACTTATTAGTCGTGAGTCTGGGCAAGTCACTTAAACCTGTTTTCCTTAATTTTCTCACCTGTATAAAGAGTTAGAGAATAACACAGACAACCATTTCAGTATCTTTTCCAAGAAAACCCCAAATGGGGTCATAAAGAGATGGACATGATTGAAATGACTGAACAACAATAACACTGGGACACATACAGTCCTGTATGTAAATGCGAAAATAAGTGAAGCTTGATCATTTGGAGAAATATGCTCATTTTTCTATCTAAGGTAATGTACCTCAACCCAGAAAAACCTGAACACATGAAAAGCAAGATTGCATTGTTATAGTCTTTAAAGTACTTCCCGTAGACAACTGCTATAGTCCCGCTAATTAGGACAAGGCTCAGCCTTGCATTCACGATTCACACATTATATATTAACACTATCTCTGATATGGAATTATAAAAATAACAACTTCCATCTGTATTTCTGAAATGCATCCAAAAATGCAAATAGTATTCATTTTACCATTGCTCATTGGCTGAGCTAGTTCCCATCTTGTTTATTTTTAGCCAGGAATAATTAATAATAATAATTAAACAACAACAACAACAATAATAATAATCTACAATAACAGCATTAAAGATAATATGGTTTAATGGTTAGAGAGGTGGCCTTGGAGCCTGGAGTTAGGTTCTGCCTCAAACACAGACTGTGTGATCTTTTGCAAGTTATTTTATCCCTCAGCATCATGGCTGACAACTCAGTAAAACTATATGTTATAAAGTTCCACAAAACAAGATGGGGAATTTCCCTCTTCCATGAATAAACTCTGCCAACAAAATCTGAGGTACAGTCCCTCCAAGAAGAGATTAAAAAAAGAAGAAAGGAGAATTGTCATTTTTAATATTATTGTTATTATAATAGCACATGATATAATGCTAAAATACATGCAAAATGATTTTCTCACTGAAAATAGATTGTTACAAATTGTTTATATATTGTTGAAAGATTCTTTATTCTAGTTATTCTATCTTTCTAATTCTATTATTCTAGTTATGCTTATCTTAAAATAAAGACATCATCAAGCCCAATAACTTGCCCCCAGTTCTATGTTTTTAAGTGTCAGGATTATGGCTTGAATCTAGGTCTTCTGGTGCCAGGTCCATTGCTCTTTTTTTTTTTAGGGCCCATGACTCATTAACCATATGCATACAGAAGAGTTGAGAAACAAGAAGAAACAAATTTAGGGTGTATGATTGGTTTCAATTAAACTAAATTATATAGAGCCCTCTCAGATTTGAGGAATAGATCCATTGCTAGTTTCATAAAGCTTTTGATTGGGAGGTAAGCTGTTTCCCATAAGTTTCCTACTTCCTACTCCAAAGTTGAGATTTGATTTTCTAGGCAAGATCTTTCAGGGCCCTCAAGCTTTACAAGGGCTCTTTTTTGGGTGGAAGTGGCTCCAAGGAATAAGGGACTGAAATTCTATCCATAACAAACAGTCAATTATTAGTTCCTCTTCATAAAAATCCTCCCATAGTCCTTTTTTGTGGAGTATAGATTCTAGAAGTCAGGGGAATAAGTTTTGGAAGAAGATCTCCCTACATTATCACAGGATTATAGGTTTTAAAGCTGGAAAAGACAATATAGGTCATTAAATCCCAATATTTTCCCCCTTTTGGCTGATGAGAAAAATGAGGAACAGAGATTAAAATACTAGCCCAGGGACAACTAGCCATTGTCTGAAGCAGGTTTTGAATCCAGGTCCCACGGAATCTAAATCTGGTGGATCTATCATGATGGTTTTCATTAGGGCCTAGAAATAAATTAAATACCATTTTACTTTTGTTCAGTCATGTTTCACTCATGTCCAACTTTTCATCACTCCACTTAGGTTTTCTTGGCAAGATATTAGACTAGTTTGCCAGTCCCTTTTTCAAGTTTGTTTTATGGATGAAGAGCTGAGGCAAACAGATTTAAGTGATTTGCCCAGGGTCACATAACTAATAAGTATCTGAAACCAAATTTGAATTTAGGTCTTTCTGACTCTAAGCCAGGTACTCTTGCCATTGTGCAATCTAAACTGGTATTGTTAAATTGGCAGAGGCTTATCACAATATTGAGCCAAGAATTATGGGGTATATGTCTTCAAGCAAATCCTTTCCCAAGGCAGAGACTGTCTATCTCTGTTGGGGGAAGATGTACCTGCTGGTAAAGTCAGAGAGCCTTTTGATCTCAGGATTTGTGTTCAACTTTCTAAAAACAAGGACAGTTAAAATGCTTCCTGGATACTATAATATTTCCATCACTTCAGACAATGAGTACAGCCCTCTTGGAGTTACATTGTCTCTCCTTCTTCAGTTATTTCAAACTATCTTCATAGCAGATAGTGAAGTTGTCAGGGTGAAAATTGTAGAAATAAAATAAAAGAGAAGGAAATGTTTGAAGTAGATGGAACATGTTGTAGTTGACAAAATAATTGTATTTGGGAGCCAGAAGAGTTGTGTTTGAGCTCCAGCTTTGTTTTAGGCAATTCACTTAATCTTTTAAGCCTAAGCTTTCTTATCTGGTAAGAATCCAGGCTGGCCAAGATGACCATTAAAGTTCCTTCTGGTTTTAAATTTATAATTGAGTGTAGAACAAGAATAATCTTGAGAAGATTGGATTAGATGGCTTTTAAGATCTAGTTCATTAAGATTGGTGATGTCTCATTCACCTCTTTGTCAAGGGGTAGGCATAAAGTATATAAAGAAATAAAATACCTTTCCTGCACTGTGCTGGGAATGAACTCAAATGCTTACTGACATAAATATATTAGTAGTCAGTTTATATTTATGAACATGAAAAGTGGGTAAGAAGGTCTAGGTAGTTCCCAATGAAATGCAAGATCCTTTAAGACAGGAGAAATCTTTATAATTTTGTACCCACAGTGCATAGCACAGTTTCTGACACATAGTATGCGCTTAGTAAATTGATTAATTGCTCATTGATTAATTTTAGCTTTAAATCAATGAAGTAAATCTAGGCATTAAAAAAACTTGGAACTCAGAAGGTCAGCAGAAAAGGATTGTACTAGAGGGAGATGGAAGTGCGGTCCAATTCAGGCCAAACAGCATAGCCTAAGTCCCAGAAAACTAGTCATAGGCCTTGTGACCTACTGAAGCAGCAGGGGCTGTTTCCAGAGTTTTCAGCATGCAGATAGTAAGGGAGTCATGCAACTGGCCAGAAGGAGATTACAGGAATCTCTTTGCTAGCACTGAGGCAGGACTCTGTTGCTTTGCCCATTTAGATCTGAGTCACAGTCTTGAGTGGCAGTCCAAGGGTAAGGAACAACACTACTATACCATAGCTTCTTGTGGACACAGTGTAGTAGGGACCCTCATCACAGTTGCAGGGCAGAAAAATAATGCTTATGATCACTCACAGCCCAGAGCATAGGCCAGGAGAAGAGTAAATATTTTTCTTTAGGTCTTTCAATCCAGGGAGAATTGAAAACTTACAGGTCCAAGTAGTATCTCTGAAAACAGTTGCACAAAAACCTTGAGCCTTGGGAAAGTGCACCCTCCACCCTGGAGAAGAACTCTACTTTACCAAGATGTTTAAAGTTGTCATAGACTGCGATAATTAGCAAAAAACATAAAGAAAAAATTCTAACCACAAAAAGTTACTATGGTGACAAAGAACATCAAAACACATATAGAAGAAAACAAAGTCAATGTTCTTATATCCAAAGATTCTAGAGGAAAAAATCAATTAGTCTCAGTCTGTGGAAAAGTTCAAAAAGAATTTTGAAAATCAAGTAAAAGAGATAGAGGAAAAATGTGGAAGAAAAAGGAGAGTGATTCAAGAAAAGAATAATAATAATAAAAAAAAATGAGTAAACACCTTGGTAAAGGAGACACATACACACATACACACAAACACAAACACACACAAATATTGAAAAAAATAAAAACTTAAAAAAAACAAGTTAGGACGAACAGTAAAGGAGATACAAAAACAAAAACAAAAACAAGGAGGAGAATGTGCCTTCAAACACAGAATTGGCCAAATGGAGAGGCACAAAAATTCACTAAAGAAATTAAAAAAAAAAATCCTTAAAAAGTAAAATTGGACAAATTGAAAAGGAGTTACAAAAGCTCACTGAAGAAAATTATTCTTTAAAAATTACAATTGAACAAACAGAAGTAAGAAATTTATGGAAAATCAAGACCCAATAAAACAAAATCAAAAGAATGAAAAAAAGAGAAACAATGAACCTGGAAAATAGATGTAGAAGAGATAATTTTAAAATCATTGAAAAAGTCTTGATAAAAAAAAAAAAAAAGAAATCTAGACATCATCTTTCAATATTTTATCAAATAAAACTGCCCTAATGTTTTAGAACAAGAGAATAAAATAGAAATTGAAAGAATTTACCAATCACTTCCTAAGATTTCACAATGAAGACTCTCAAGAATTTAATAACCAAACTCCAGAGTTCTCAAGCCAAAGAGAAAATATTGCGAGGAGTCAGAATGAAAAAAAAAAAAAAAAAAAAAAAAACCTCAAGGAACCACAGTCAGGATAATATAAGATTTACCAGTTTCTACATTAAAGAACTGGAGGGCTTGGAATATGAAATTTTGAAGAACAAAGGAGTTGGGATAACATGAAGAATTATTTACCAAGGAAAATGGAGTAGGCTAAAGTTTTAGCCTTTAAGTTAAAAATGAAAATGCTATGAAATAGAGAATTTTTTTTTAATAAAAAGACTAGAGCTGAATAGAAAATTTGGCTTTTAAATATAGGACTAAAGGAAAGGAAAAAAAAAAGTAAACAGGCAAGGGAAATCATAAGGGACTTAATAAGGCTAAATCATTTATATTCCTAGGAAGAGAAGATGATCCTTGTAACTTACAAGGATTTTCTCATTATTGGGACAATTAGGAGTATATATAGACAGAAGGCACAGGTGTGACTTGAAAGTAAAGGGATGATATTAAAAAAAAAATAAAATTAAGGGGTGAGAGAGAAATGTACTAGGGGGAAATTGAAGGGGAGGGGTGGAATTATCTCACATAAAAGAGACAAAAAAAATTCAAACTGGAGGAAGTGTCTCAGAAGTGTCTCAAAGAGGAAATAGCATCTACATTTAACTGAATATAGAAGTCTATCTTACCTATAAGGAAAGCTAAAGAGGAAGGGGATAAGAGAAGTGGAGGGTAGGAGTAGGGAGAGACAATTGAGTGAGGGGTTAGTTAGAAGCAAAACACTTTTGAGGAGGAGAGGGTTAAAGCAGAGAAAGAACAGAATAAGGGGAGGAATAGGATAGAGAGAAATGCAATTAGCAGTCATAACTGGGGGTGGGAAATCTGAAGCAAGTTTCTCTGATAATGGTCTCATTTCTTAAACATAGAAAACTGAGTCAAATTTATAAAATAATCATTCCCCAATTGAAAAATGATAAAAAAAATATTACAGATGAAATAATCAAAACCATCATAAGCATACTAAAAATATTCAAGGTCATTAGTCATTGGAAAAATGCAAATTAAAAAAAAATTCTGAGGTACAGCATCAAACATACTAGATTGGCTAATAAAAGAGAAAAGGAAAATGAGAAATGGTGGATGAGATAAAAGGAAATGAGACATTAATGTATTGTTGGTAAAGTTGTGAATTGATTCAAGTTGGTAGAGCAATTTGGAACTATTCCTAAAGAACTATAAAACCATGAATATCCTTCTATCTAACAATACCATTACTAAGTTTTACCTTTCAACCTATCAATACTGTTACTAAGTTTATGTCCCCGGGGATTATTTTTTTAAGTAAAAGGACCTATATATACAAAAAATATCTATAGCAATTACTTTCTGGGGGGCAAAGGATTAAAATTGAGGGAATGCCTATTAGGGTATGGCTGAAAAAGATTTTGGTGTTACTATGATGGAATACTAATTAGAGTGCAATAAGAAATGATGAGGAGGATGGCAGAAAAATCTTGAAAAACTTGCATGATCTTATGCAAAATGAATTGTACTTTATAAAAAAATAACAGCAATATCATAAGATGACCAGTTGTGAATGACTTAGTACATCTCAGCAATATAGTGATTCAAGACAACTCTGAAGGACTTATGTTGAAAAATGCCATCCATCCCCAGAGAAAGAAGTGAAGGTTTCTAAATACAAATCGAAGCATACTTGTTTATTTGTTTTCCAATTTTTTTCTAGTTTTTTTGGTCTGTTTTATTTACAACATGACAATATGTAATTGTTTTACTTGACTGCACATATATAACATATTGAATTGCTTGTCTTCTTAATGGGGATGGAAAGGAAGGGAGGGAAGAAGGGAAAAAAGGAAGGAAGGAACAAAGGAAGAAAAGTTTTCTTCCTCTGATTCCTATCTCAGGAAATTCTCTGATTGAAGCTTTATTGGGGATAATTCTTTCTTTCACATGTCTTGAAGCTTATACCTAGATTGTTAGGTGGAGTTATGACCAAGCAAATCTCAAATTAATAATGCCAAAAATGAATGAAGGGGGAAAATTCTATTAGGAGGTCAAAGGGACTATTATTTTATTTATGAATCCCACCTCTATTTCTCAACAGGAAATGATTTGTCCTTCCTAAGGCATAACTCATATGTACTTCTCCCATTGTAATCTGCATTACAGACATCAGGGAGTTTCCCTCTCTTCTAGGATTTATACAGAACGAGGATGATTCTCAGACATTGATACATGATTTGGCCCCTTTCTTTGACCCTTGTGTTGTGGCAAATTCCAGGAATCTTTTTTGTTACTACCTAAATTTCCTGAATAAGTTCTCTTCCAATGGAGATATCCTAGACAATGACACAATGAGTTCATTTCACACAATAGGTTCTTGATAAATATATGTTAAAAGAACTTTGGAATAATTTCAAAGCTTCTGAGTATAATTGCCTATAAGCAAATCTATAGAATCTTTTACTTAGAAAGAATTGTTCGCACACAAAAAACATTTCCCCATCATTATTTGCTTTGAATGAGGAGTTAATCCAAACTGAAGTTATTCTAAAATTCAAAGACCTTGAACTGCAGACAAATGCATTGACCTGAACCAAAAAGGAAAAAGAAAGAATCATGTAGGCAGAGACAGGGATTTAACAGTGTTCACCATGGTAACTAGAGAAGTAAAGAATAAAAGTGATGCATGAAATTACTTCAAGAACTGTATTCAAGAAATACTTCAGGGCTGATTTTAGGCCTTGAACCAACTTCCCTGTGCCCTTGGAGATGTCAGGAACACCAACAAAAGAGCCAGATAAAAAGGAGAGAAAAGAACAAGCAAGTAGAAGGAAAGAAGAAAAAGGAAAGAGGGAAAGGGAAGGCAGGGAAAGGATCCGAAAGGATAGAGTGAGGGAGGACATAAATGAATAGAAGAAGAAATTAGAAAGTGTAGAAAGCATTGAAGGTAACGGCAAAAAAGAAGAATGGGATAGGTTGAAGGAGGGGGAAAGGGAAAAGTAGGCAAGGAAGAGGGAGAAGGAGGGCAACCACAGCAAAATACAAAGGGATAAAAGAAAATAGTGAAAAGAGATAGAAGCAATGTGAATGTCTTGTCTATGCCTCATTAAGCTTTGAAATAAGTGATGCGATTTTCTTGTTTCTCAATCCTCCATCTCAGACATTCCAAACCTTCATGCTGTCCACTTCTTGTTGAGAAATACCCTGGCAGTGGATCTGGCTCCTGAAACTATCTTTTCTCTTTTCCTCTCATTGAAACATATAGCATCCCCTTCCATCCACATCCCATTCTCTGCTATTCACTTACTTAAATTCATTCCCATTTTATTAATATCCTAGTTGGTGAATGGGTAATTCCTTCAAGCAAGGAGTCACAAAATATATGACAAAGAGCAAAGGAATGGGGATCAGGAACATAAAATAGCTGTCCTGGCTCTTGTATTAGCTTAAGTCCTTCATTTTGTGCCTCAGTTTGTTATTACTGTTGTTGTTTGTAAAATCAAGAGATTTAAATAAAACAATATCTAATATTCTTTCCAGCTACAAAGTATTATAAATCTTACATATTTGAATATATTTTGAAAGAACTTTCTATAATACCAGCAACCAATAGCTGATAAGAATTTCATACATACAGCTATGGGAAAGTAGTGGGGAACAGTTTAAGAAAGAAAGAGAAGGCCTTAGTAGCCAACAACCCAGTCACATCTCTTACCTATAAATAAGGTCAAGCTTGTAAAAAGATTAGAAAATCTCTCAATCCCAGTGACAAGTTTCTTGCATTGGGATCTCATCTAATAATGCTTTTAATGGTTCTATATTCTGGAGGCACATTTATAAGAAACAATATTTACTAAAAAGTTCCATTGAATATATATCAGATAAATGAGTCATATGTTGATACGTTGCTGTTCAGTCATTTCATTTGCATCTAACCCTTAAGGGGGATTTTCTTGGCAAAGCTACTGGAGTAGTTCTGCTATTTCCTTCTTCAGCTCATTTTACAAATGAGGAAACTGAAGCAAACAGAGTTAATTGACTTCCCCATGACCATATAGCTAGTGTCTGAGGCCAGTTGAACTTAGGTCTTCCTGACCCAGGCCTGACACATCTAGATCTCCCTTATGCTGATGTAGAGGCAGCTAAATGATGCAGTAGATAGAGGAATTTGACCAGAAGTCAGGAATTCCCATCCAGTCTCAGAAATTTACTAACTGATGGATCCGAAGCACATTTTTTCTATGGGATAAACCTCAGTCTCCTCAACTGTAAAAAAATAAGATGGAGTCAATAACTTTATCCCCATGGTTGTTGGAAAGATCAAATGAGATATTTGTAAAGGGATTAGCACGCTGCCTGGAAGTTAGTAATACTTAACAAAAGCTTATTCTCTTCCCTCCCTTAATCCCTTCCTCCCATGGTGGTATTTCCCATCAAGGCCATTGATCCTTCCACCATGAAAATTACAATTCAATGATTTCTGCTAGAATTATCTTAACTCATTTTCATCCTTCCAAAAGGGTATCTGGCTAGCATTCTTGGGTAATTCTTCATATTCTCTTCACATTATATCATTGCCATCTATCAGTTGTCTCTCACTCTCAATATGTGTCAGACTTAATTTTTTTCCCAGTCATACATTTACCAGATGAAATCCTTTATAGCATTTCTCTCTCATAATTTAGTCTCTCCCTCCCTCCCCCATAGCCCTTCAACAATGTTCTTCCTTTGATTTGAAATCTATTGTTCATCCATACTAGGGTTCTTGATTTTATTCATTTTTATTACTATGTGTCTTAATGTCCTCATTATAATGGACAATTTTACAAAACACTGTGATTTGGATAGTTTAGGAAATGCTAAGTAGGAAAACTCCCTCAGTGAACCAAAATCATAATCCTTGGGGTGGCTCACTTGAGATCCAATAAAGGTAAGAAGGAGGATTTGAAAGCAGGCTTTCTTGACTTTAAACCTAGCCTTTGCCTTTGTATAATACTTTAATCAACAATTTAGACTACATTGACAAAAAAAAAAAAAAAAAAAAAAAAAAGAAAGAAAAAAGAAAACTCTTTATTTGAATTGAAAAAGTTTAAAAATTATTTTCTGGATGTATGGGTGTGGATGTACATGTGTTTGTGTGTATGTGTATATATATATATGTATATCTATATATGTATGTGTGTTTATGCATGTATATATACATATATTTGTGTATATATATACACACATAAATATAGTATATGTTTATACATATGTGTGTACAAATAAATACAAATATGTAGAGTCTGATATAGATGAATAGATATTAACATAGTGATTGTATAGAACATTTTTCAGTGTAATGCATTTCTTGTTTTTCTTTCTCTCAAAGATATCTAACATCCATAATATTATAAAAACATATTATCATATAGCCAGGAGCACATTATTTCAAGACAAGGTAAAAACATCGGAACAATACAGTTCAAAAATAGAGGTCTTGAATTGTTTAACATTACACATGAAAGAATTATAGAATCATAAAATCTTTAAGTTCTTAGAAACTATGGAGTTTAATACCTTTACTGCTCTGACCCCAGCCAGCTCAGGGCAATCTCAGATCCCTGCTACCCCCACTTCAGAGCTTCCCTATCCTACAAACTAAAAGAATGAGACATGTCTCCTTGGGACCAGAGCGTGACATGCTAGACTGGACACAGACACTCATAACAGGATAGGCCAGTAGACTGCATGACTGGAGTTGCTTGGCAAAACAATCCAACATTAGCTCATTTATACTAACTCACATTGAAGGCTTTGCTCTGCCAGAAGCTTCCCAGGGGAAGGTTGGAAGCAAGCTTAAGAATCCAATTGCAAGGGAGCTCTCCATAGTTCTATTTCTACAAAGAGTTGCACAGATGTTTTCAGATAGGAGAGGCGGCTCCTTTATGAACATAGCTAGAGCTGTGCATATGGGTGACCACTTGCAAGGTCTGTGGCTGTGTTCAGGAGCACAAGAGTCTCCTTGATGCTGAACAATAGCCCAGCAGACACTGTAACAGCTCTAAGAATTGTTATCTCATCCAAGCCAAAGTTAGAGTCAGTATCTTGACCACATCCAAGCCCCAAAGTGCCCCTGGGAAAGCCTCAAGCACAGATAGAAGAGAAAGAAGAAAACAAAGAGTCAGTGTCAGAATAGGAATCAGAAGATCATAGGATCTCCAATTGAGGAGGACCCTCAGAGCCCATAAACTACAGGCCCAAGCAGAAATCCCTTTCACAATATTTAATTCAAAAACAGTTTGTTACTGAATTAGGACTTCAACATTTCTGATATCCCTGACTCTGCCACCTACAAACTTACAACCAGTTGCCTAAAGTTTCAGGTGTTAACCATGTTAATACTTTGAAGAGTCATAAAGTTGGATCTGGGAGGTTGGTTGGAGCCAAGGATAGTTTTCCGATATCCCCCAATTCTCTAATATCTCACTTCTGTCTAGGTACTGCCATTTATCTCATAAAAGCAAACATGGGCCAAGCCATAGGCTGGTGATGAGAATGTTCTTTGATTCAGGTTGAACTCTTCTGTATCAGAGGATGATGAAAGACTTGCCAGACATTTTCCACTTTAGGGAGATGAACAAATCATCAAGTCAATTATACAAAACTGGAGTTGGTTGGTGTTTAACTTCCCCAAAGTTACAGTTTCAAATTCTCAAAGAATGGATTTGATCTCGTGTTTTCTTTTTTTAATTATTTTAAAATATTTTTTGTAGCTTTTTATGTATAAAACACATGCATGGGTAATTTTTCAACATTGACCCTTGCAAAAACTTCTGTTCCAACTTTTTCCTTCCTTCCCTCTACCCCCTCCCCTAGATGGTTGGTATTCCCATACATGTTAAATATGTTAAAGTATATGCTAAATACTACACACACACACACACACACACATACACACACACACACACACACACACACACATTTATACAGTTATCTTTCTGCACAATAAAGATCAGACTTAGAAAGAAGGTAAAAAGAAAAAAAAAATTACAAGCAAACAGTAACAGAGTGGAAATACTATGCTGTAGTCTGTATTCATTTCTCAGTGTTCTTCCTCTGATTCTTAAACTCATGTTTTCTTAACTCCATATCCAGCATTCTTATTTAGTAAGTATACTGCCTCTCAAGACATTATTAAGCCTCAATGGTGAGCTTGATGACCAAATGAAAGGATGTTATCTGCTAGCCTAGTACCAAGAAAACAGAATGGTTCAGAATTTCTCAAATGTGTCCATAGAATTATAATTCAGTTTTCTATGGCTGCCCTTTCCCTGCCCCAAAGTGTAAAGAATCCCTTCCTCCAACTCAGGAAGTGATAGATCATACCTAAAACTGTCAATAGTTGGACCATTTAATTTCTTGGAAAAACTTGAGAGGGATAGGCTCCATGATTAAATGAGTAGATTCTAAAATAGAATTAGTGTAAAAGCACAAATATAGTCCATTAATAGTCCGGAAACACTTGGAAGAAGAGAAGCCTTTCTATTTATTTAATTGCTTTGTACTTCCTTCATTCAACTACTATTTCCTCTGTCTGCTATGTTTTCAATATAGACAGGCAATGCTTCATATTCTTGCCAATGCCACAGCTTTGGGCTTCATATATAAGGGGAAGGACTAGCATGATGTGACCCAAGTCATTTGTATTGGACTCCTGACTAGAACATTTCTTCTGCTTAGCCAACAATAAGAGTAGTTATTTAATGCTACTACCCCTTCTGAAGGATGAAAAATGTGGCCAGCTGACCTCAGACTAGCTTTCTCCCTCTTCCCCTTTTGGTGTTGCTCCTATTTCTTCTTCCTTTTCCATTTCCGCAGAAGGGAAGCCTCTTCAATTTTCTACCATATTTCCTACTCCTTGGGGAAATGAAGAGCTGCTCATATTCTCCTTTCCAAAGTTTTAATTACAAAATAGGTCTTTGTCTTTCTCCTTCTCTCTCTTTCTCAGTATTTAGTTCAAAAACTGTTTTTTTGTACATTTTTGTCTCTCTGTCTGTCTCTCTTATCTTCCTCTTACTTTTTTTCCCAGTCTTTCCTTATATCTCTTCTATCCTCCTCTGTTTTTTTTATTCTCTGATAGAAAAGCTCCAGTGGCTTTTGTGTGGAGAAAACTAGGTTGAATTGGTCCAAAGAAAGGTATTGATCCTTCAATAATCATGTTCTGTACGTGTTTAAGATTAGTGTTAAGAATTCTGTTTTAATTGTTCCAAGTTCTTTTTTGAATGATTGGCTTGCTTGTTATTGAGTTAAGAATTTCCCTGCAGTCTATATCCCAGTGTTCTCTATTAAATCATTCCATCTAAGGAATACAATAATGAACTTATTTTGTGAAATTCTGCCTTACAAATAAACTCTGAACAAGATAGTAGGATCATGGGAATCCTTATACTTCAGCCCATTTTCAAAGATTCAGGTATTTAGAGCAAGAAGAGACTTATAAACATTGAGACCCCTCTCCTTATTTTACAGGTGAGGAAATTGAGTCCTCATGAGATTAAATCATTTGCTTAGAGTTACATAGATGTTATTCATGCTTTATGCATGACATCCACCAACTGCTTCAAAAAGTTATAAAGATTCAGCAAATTCAGGGTTTGGGAGAAGTGAAAGCAGTGCTTCTTCCACTAGACAGGCACGTGCAGTAACAGAATAATTCTCTTTTCTGTTCTTATTTGTATAGTGTGAAATATGTATTTTTTGACAAAATTTTAAAGTCTGTAACAAATCCAACAATTGCTTTGAAAGTTGGCTTGTTTTTCCCCATGAACTTTCTTCTGGTTTTCTCTGTTTTCTTTTAAAAAAAACAGCTTCACTGACACCTCCTTTGCTGCTGATGCTGATGCTACTTATCCTCCTCTTCCTAGTTCTCTTCCTTCTCTTCCTTCCTTCTCTTTATTCCCTTCCTTCCTTCCTTCCTTCCTTCCTTCCTTCCTTCCTTCCTTCCTTCCTTCCTTCCTTTTTCCTCCTCCTCCTCCTCCTCCTCCTCCTCCTCCTCCTCCTCCTCCTCCTCCTCCTTCTTTTTCTTCTTCTTCTTCTTCTTCTTCTTCTTCTTCTTCTTCTTCTTCTTCTTCTTCTTCTTCTTCTTCTTCTTCTTCTTCTTCTTCTTCTTCTTCTTCTTCTTCTTCTTCTTCTTCTTCTCCTTCTTCTTCTCCTTCTTCTTCTCCTTGTTCTTCTTCTTGTTGTTCTTCTTGTTCTACTTCTTCTTCTTCTTCTTCTTCTTGTTCTTCTTCTTGTTCTACTTCTTCTTTCTTCTTCTTCTTCTTCTTCTTCTTCTTCTTCTTCTTCTTCTTCTTCTTCTTCTTCTTCTTGTTCTTCTTCTTGTTGTTCTTCTTGTTCTACTTCTTCTTCTTCTTCTTCTTGTTCTTCTTCTTGTTGTTCTTCTTGTTGTTCTTCTTGTTCTACTTCTTCTTTCTTCTTCTTCTTCTTCTTCTTCTTCTTCTTCTTCTTCTTCTTCTTCTTCTTCTTCTTCTTCTTCTTCTTCTTCTTCTTCTTCTTCTTCTTCTTCTTCTTCTTCTTCTTCTTCTTCATTATTAGATCTCAACCCCATCAAATATAAAAGGAAGAGCCCACTCCTTAGATCTAATTAGCATTGCCAAGTAAAACAAACTTGTTTGCCAAATCCAAAATTATGTCTCATTCTGTACTTTGAGTCCATCACTTTTCTCTTAGGAGCAAGTGACTTCAAAAGTGATCTTTTGGGGTTGAGGTTGATTATTGCATTGATCTGATTTCTTGAGTCATTTTTTTACTGCTATATAAGTTTTTTTTTTTCTTGATTATGTTAATCTTATTCTACATCAATTCATAAAAGATCCTTTATTATTTTTTCAGCAAAATAATGTACAATTTATATTCATATGCTGTATTTTATTCAGTCATTCTCTAGTTGATGACCATTTTCTCAATTTCAATGTCTTTGGTACAACAAAAGTTTTGGTTTTGTTCTTATCAATTTTTATAATTAAAAAAAATAAATATGAATATTTCTCTTCTTTCTTTAGTCCCATTATAACATAGATTTAGATATAGCTCAAGCAATGTGTATTTTTCATGGCTTTTTGGATTTAATTCCAAATTGCTTCCTAAAGTGGTCAGAACAATTCACATCTCTATTTATGTTTATACAAACACACACACACACACACACACACACACACACACACACACATGTACACTGATACATATGTATATGGGTATGTGGACACATATGCATATGCATGCATATGTGCACATGTGTATATACATATGTATATAAACATATGTATATATACATGTATATGCATATATGCAGAATTTCAGCCTAGTTCCCTTTCTTCCACATATAATGTTTTTAGCCACCATATCACTACTTCTAGACTACATTTGAAACAAAATTTGACCCTAGGTTTCTTGCCTCGAGTGAGTTTGTGATTCCCACAATGTGTTAAGGAGTATTTGTCAAAGTGATTCAAAGGAAGGACAGAAGGATAGATCACCCCCACTGGTAGCTTTTATCAGATGCAGTTTGATGACAGATGAGAAAGAACTATTCAAATTCAAGAAGCAAGAAACATGATAAATAACCTTACTAAATTGGACAATATTGCCAGAAGAGACTTTCAGCTCAGAACCCAACCTGTGTCAGATTCCATCTGCTCTAACCTCGGTGCTTATTCATTTGCTCAAGAAAAGAAAACATTCCGTTGCAAAGTTTTCCTATCTTAAAATAAGTATTTCAAAAATAATCTCTAATTGTTTCTAAGGCAAAAAGCGAGTGCTCCAGAGAAGATGGCACCATTTCCCTTTGCAACTTGAGGAATGAAGAAAAAATTGAACATGACACCTTATTTTAACTTTAAATGTTTGTCAAAGTTGAATTCGATAAATATGGTTTAATTTGTCATAGGCAAAGTCTGGATCTGCAGATGGCATTAAACTGTAGTGAAACGTCTGCTAAGACTTGGTTGCATGCAATTTACACATTTCTGATCTTGATCATTAGGCATGTAATTAAAAATGCTTTTATAATCCCACAGAAGAGAGTAGGTTTGTAAAACCCCAGACTGTACAGATTGTTGTGTGGGGACTATGCCCTTGCAAGGTTATAGGTTGGAAGGAGCTCAGTGATGTTGCTCAGCTACCTCTGTAGAATTCCCAATTATCCCTCGAACTCTGAGAAAACTCCTTTCTATCCCTACCTACCCAGATGGCAACTGGCTGATACAGACAGAAAGCCTGATTTAGAGCTGCAAATATTTTTAGAGATTGTAGTCCATCCATCTCATCCTCAAGATGAGAAAATTGAGACCTAGGAGTGTTGACATCCTTCCCCTAGAGTATATGGGCCATAGGCAAAGAAGTAGGATTTCAACTCGTGCCTTTTGGTTCTCTGTCCAATGTTCATCAATTCAATTAAACAATTTGTGGAGGAAAAATGTTCCCCCAAATGCATTTATTAAACACTTATTCTGTGGTAAGAACTATACTAAGCACTGGGATATAGACTGCAGGGAAATTCTTAACTCAGTAACAAGCAAGCCAATCATTCAAAAAAAAAATTACAAAACAAAGAAAGGTTAAAATAATGTCCCTGACCTTAGAGATTTCACATTCTAATTTCACATCGTGCATATAAATAATCAAATACAAATTATTTAGGAAACCTAGGTGCCATGGAAGTCTAATTTCCAGAATCCAAATCTTGCCTCCGACACTCAATACCTGTGTGACCTGGGCAAGTAACTTAACTCTGTTTACCTTAGTTTCCTCATCTGTAAAATGAGCTGAAGAAAAAAAAAATGACAAACCACTATAGTAGCTTTGCTAAGAAAACATTAAATAAGGTAATAAAGAGATGGACATGACTGTGACAAACAAATGACAACTGACATCTAATTTATATACAGAGTATATGGGTGATAATCTTAGAAGGAAGAGCACATCAGGAGGAAAAAGAGGGGCTTCCTACAAAAGGTGGGATTTGAGCTGAATTTTGAAGGTAGTCTGGGAAATAAAAAATCAACCCAACACTGATTCAGCACTGCCCCTGGACCACATCTGTGTCATGCATAAGAGGACATATAAATAGCAGTAAGAAAATCCCTGGCTTCAAAAATCGTATAGCTAGTAAGAAATAAAAGTAGAAAGTACATAGACTTATAAAATGTGAGATGAGCTGTCAGAGAGACAGAAATGAAAGTCATGGGGGGGATAATAACCAATTTAGAATCAGGAGGAGAGATGATCATAGATGAAGTGACATTAAGTTGGAACGGGTAACAGAATGCTGACATGACAATAGAAGAGAATTGTGAGAAGAAGGAATAATATTACCAACAATAGGAAGGAAAAAATCACTAACGACTAGAGAGAATAAATAAGTCATAGATTTATATACTTCTGTTAGAGATATTGAATTAAAAGATTTTCTCCCAATTCATTCATTTTCTTCTGATTCTAGCAACGCTGATTTTATTTAGGCAAAATCTTTTAAACTATGTTTAGCCAACTAGATTGCACAGTATACAGACTTGGGAGTCTGGAAAACCTGAGTTCAAATCCTGCCATATAGCTATATAGCAAATTACTAGCTATATGACTTAGGTAAGATAGTTGAACTTTCTCAACCTCAGATTCTTTATCTGTAAAGATTATTGTAGCCCCTTTATCATAGATGGTAGTGAGGATCAAATAGAGATCTTTTCTAAATATTAAAACTATATACATGTTAGTAATTTATGTAATTAAGGTTATCAATTTTGGAGTAGGAAGGGGCATCGGAAGCCAATAAGTCCAACTCCTAATTGAAAAGAAAAAGAATCTGTTCTATAATCTATCTGGACATTCTTCAGTCCCTATCCAAAGATCTCCAGTGATGGAAAACACATACCTATGCCACTTTTGGATGCTTCTAATTGTTAGAACTATGATCTATAAATATCATCCTAAATCATGTTGAGCATATTTGGATTAATTAGCTACTCACCCCAGTGAATTTCAAAAATACTCACTGACCAAGCATATCTATCTTGAAAGTTGTGCTTTTCTTTAAAATTAGATGTGATAGGAGCTAATTGTACACTATTTCAAAATCCGATTCTTTTTGTACAGCAAAACAATTGCTTGGACATGTATATATATATATTGTATTTAATTTATATTCTAACATATTTAGCATGTATTGGTCAACCTGCCATCTGTGGGGAGAGGGACAGGGGGCAAATTAGAACAAAAGATTTGGCAATTGTCAATGTTGTAAAATTACCTATGCATATATCTGATAAATAAAAACTATTAATAAATAAATAAATAAATAAATGAATGAATGAATGAACAAGAAAATAAATAAATAAATGAATGAATGAATGAATAAATGAATGAATGAATGAATGAATGAATGAATAAATAAGATGTGATATATTCAAGCCCTTGAGTTAGACCATTACATAGTTAAAGAGATAAAGAGATAGATAAAATTTATTTCTCTTAAAATGTTAAATGTGATTGTGCCAGAGAAAGAATAGTATGTTATTATCTAAAATTAATTTAATAATGCTAATTGGGAAATTCCCCAATTTACAAGATGTACAAGATGTTTTGCTTGATTCTACAAACATGGTAGCTTGACAAACATGTTTCTGTTAAGTGGCCAAGGGAACAGTCTTCTCTTTCATGCTTCAAAGAATGCATGTCTCCTTTAACTGTCTTCTGTTTATCATGTCATGATAAAAAGATCGTTAGCTCTTGATCTAGAAATATGCATATATAAAAATAATTAAAATAAATAAAAGCTAATTCCCAAAGCATAGTGAATAAGTCAAAAATTGCCGTGGTCCTCTGGGTGGAGCAAAAGTCTTGGGATCTTTATCATCCAGCTATCATAACACTCCTAACCTTCTGTTTCAATATGTGTGTTTTTTATGCATTAGTCTACCTGCCTTCGGGTGGAGGGGGTGGGGAGAAGGAGGGGAAAAATTGGAACAAAAGGTTTGGCAGTTATCAATACTGAAAAAATTATCCATGCATTTATCTTGTAAATAAAAAGCTATATTAAAAAGAAAAAAAGGAAAAAAAAATATATGTTTTCCCCCAATCTTAGATGAATGAATAACAGAGATAGGATATGAGTAAAGAAGTAATGGGTAAGAGAGACAAACACTGAAAGGTAGAATGAGTCAACTAGAGTTCTCAAACCGAAATGCATGGGATAGTATGTTGAGAGGTAAAGTAACCAAAACAGGTGAGATGTAGCCATTAAAGGTGATCTAATTGATTCAGCCCAACAGTGAATCAATCAGACAATGAAGATAGTGGATAGTGCAAGCAAGAAAAGATGGATAAATCCATCTGTTGTCCATGACATACACAGTAGTGAACTTGGCATGGTGGGGCAGGTAGTTACTTGGTTGAAACTGTTTTACATTTGAGTCCTTTCTCTGACTGAGGAAAACTGTAGAGAAGAGAATATGTCCATTTCGATGTACATGCAGAGGGAAAAATTTGTGTATTTTGTTCTCTTATTATTATACCTTTCTAATAAATATTCCTTCATAAAATCTAATTTGTGTTCATTGATTAATTGATATTGAGCAGAAATCAACCTGTCAAATTGATATTGGAATGTTAGTAAATAGTGATTAATATTAGGGAACACACCAGCACATGGAGGTTTCTGAGAAACTGCATTAGAAAGATATCCCCAGGTTATTCCTAGAGTCCTTAGGGGAGATGTAACAAACCTCCCTCTAGGAAATTGATCTTCTGTCTTTATGTGGATTGGGATAATAAGCTTGGAGAATATTGGCCATAGAAATAAACAGGTTTATTAGCAAACTTTAAAAGCAAAGAATGAGGTACCTGTGCCTTGTTTGATGGGAAGGATAAGGATAAGCTCAGAATTGCATTATTACTTGGGAAGAGCATAAATGAATGGGATACCTAAATAGGAGATTCTGAATAAAGGAAAGCCCGGAATAGGTGCCTTAGGAAATACAAGGAGAAAAAAAAATTGAAAGACCCAGAGGAGGAAATGAAGGAATGAAACAATATTCAAGCAAAGATCATAGAATCATTAGTTTAGAGCTAAATGAAAGTTTAGAGGATAGCGATTCCAAGCTTTTTTTATTTTATTGAGTAGGAAACTAATACTTATGAAAGTTAAGTGATTTGTTCAAAGTCACAAAAGCATGAGTATAAGAGATGGATTTTAATATCAAATCTGCTGACTCCAGAGATAGTACTTTGTAAGAGTTCTTCCATGTAAGACAAACTTAGATATCTATATATTTCTCTTGGGTCAGATATTACTTATGTGTTATATATGTAAATATCAAGAATAGAGAGTTGGAATTATAAAAGAGTTTCCCATATTTGTGATCTGGTCCTTTCTTGATTTCATCCTCTGACATGAAACATCATATGATGTTAGGATTACTAAGTGAGAACTCAGGTTGTCTGGACAGTGACAAGGTGAGAATTCAGGTTTTCTGGACAATTACAAGGTGAGAACTCAGGTTGACTTGATAGAGGGGGCAAAGCTCATTGGCTGGGGTGGTTCTTCCCAGAAGCCCTTGCATTATTCCACGCCCATTCTCTGGGAGGATAAAAAGAGACAGCATTGGGCGCAAAGGGCAGATCGGCCTGGAGAAGGATAAGAGCTGGAGGAGATTCAGAGCCAGGATTCAAGAGAAGACTCTCTGCATTACATCAGGCCTGACGGGGCTCTCTGCAGGAAGGGAAGTCACTTCTTTGGACAAGAGTTAACAGCAACTGCCTGGAGACAACGGTTCGTTACAGGAAGAAGAATCTGTCTGAGAGATTTGAGTAGACACAGCAGATCTCTTCCCAGAGAGCGATCCAGCAGCTTCTAGAGACGACAGCTCACTACAATTGGCGCCCAACGTGGGGCAAGGACATTTGCTTATCCTGACAAGAAGAGCTAGACCAGACCTTCGCAATTTAATAAATAAGGAACTTAACTTGTTAAGGGCTAAACCAGGAATCTCTTATAGTGAAATGGGGCAAACACCTTCTGTTCAAGGAAAATGTTTAGAGAGCATCATCAAGGTTATGAAAAGCCAAGGCTTGATTATAATTTTAGAGGAGATTACTGAACTTTTAAGAACTGTGAAGGTCATATGTCCTTCTTTCTCTCTGGAAAAAGAATTGGATCCAGATGAGTGGAAATTAGTAGGAGAGCAATTAGGTGAACACTACAATTGTCTTTGTGACATTTTACCCTTTGGTTCCAGACCAAACTCAGTTTCCAAAGATACAATTCATACCTACAATTTAATCCAAATGGCTTTAAAAAATGTTATTCTAAAGGAAGAGATGAAAGAGCAAAATGGGGAGGTGTCAACTAAACTAGGTGAAAAGGATGAATCAGATAACAATGAAGTTAAGTACAATTCTGAGCAACAGCAACAGGAGCACCTCCCATCTCCTCCCTCAATTAACCCTTCATGGGTGGAGCAAGAAGGAGGAGAGGAAGAGGCAGAAACACAAACAGAATTGCCTGTGAAGCAGCCTAAGCCTATGACAAGATTAGAAAAAGCATTGGTTAAAGCTAAGAGAGAAGGACAGGATATAAGTGATTTTATACATGCATATCCTGTGATTGAAAATATTGATTCTGTAGGTCATAAAATGAGAAGATATGCACCTTTAGATTTGAATAAAATTAAGGATTTGAAAAAAGGTTGTACCCTTTATGGGACTACATCAGCTTATGTCAAAATGTTACTAGATGGTTTGTCTTATGAAGTCCTAACCCCGAATGATTGGAAATCCATAGCAAGGATATGCCTGGAACCTGGAGAAAATTTATTATGGCTTTCGGAATTTCATGAATTATGTAAAATTCAAGTCAGATGCAATTTGGAAATAGGAGTTAACACACAATTCACTTTTGAGCACTTAGCTGGTGAAGGTCAGTATGGAGAGAATTCGGAACAGATTAATTATACCATGACAATATATGAGCAAATTGCTAAGGCTGCAATAAAAGCTTGGGGTGTCCTTCCTGGACAGAAAGATCGTGGAGAGGCTTTCACTAAAATACAGCAAGGTCCCAATGAACCTTTTGCAGATTTTGTGGGACGTTTGCAAACTGCTGTCAAAAGAACTATTGGAGAAAATTCAGCTACAGAAATAATGACCAGACATCTGGCTAAGGAAAATGCCAACGAGATTTGCAAAAGAATTATATGGGGATTAGACAAAGATGCTCCTTTAGAGGAGATCATAAGACGCTGTGCTACAGTGGGAACAAATGCTTTTTACACCCGGACAATGATAAATGTGGAAAGACAGGGTCCCTCCTGGCAAGGGCCTTCTAGAGAAACTCGGCGATGTTTTCAATGTGGAAAAATTGGACATCTAAGAGCTCAGTGTAGGTATGGAGATACAGTGAGGAAACAGGGTGAAAGAAGACCTAAAACCCCATGTCCAAAATGCAACAGAGGACTCCATTGGGCATCAGAGTGTAGAATAATTCAGGGAAATGGGATGAGGGGCCCAGGTCCAGGGCCCCAGGCAAAAAAGACTTGGGGCATGATGGCAGCTGATGTTACACCTAAAGAGCCTTTAGAAGGCCAGGACTCTGATTTAATCAATCAGCAGAGAAGCAATCACATGGCAGAAAGGGATTACCTGATAAGTCAATCAAAAGGCAATCAGATTGCAAAAATGGATTACACTTGGGGAGAATACAGGCCTTTTAAACCAACAGGGCTGTGCCCAGTGCAAACAACTCCAATATAATTGTCAGATGATGAGAAGAGATTTAGAAAGTGGTAAATAGAAGGAAATTAGATAGGTTAACTGCCTGGGAGAGAGGGTTTGCTTGTATTTCTTCAGCAGGAGAAGGAATCAGATGGGTGCCAACGAGTCATATTCGCCTTGTCCATCAGAGAGAGACAGAAAAAGAGAAAGATCTCAAAATAAAGGAGAAGATCTAAGAAACATCTGACACTGAAAGAGCATGGATAATAAAAAGACTGTTAAAGAACTTTAAAACCAGCAGGAATCATTGGACTTCCTCACACAAGATGAGACTAATGGACAATGGACTTATGGACATTTATAAATTTTCAATTTATGATTATGTTATATACTTCTAGCATGTGTTACGTTACTATGTTACTATGTACTTATGTAATTTATGTAATTATCTGTAATACTTCCCATATTGATGGATTTATGTTTCAAGGTCATTTATGTAATTATGTGTAATACCTTCCATATTGATGGATTTATGTTTCAAGGTCATGACTGTCCTATGTTCTAAATCAAAAGAAAGGGGGAGATGTTAGGATTACTAAGTGAGAACTCAGGTTGTCTGGACAGTGACAAGGTGAGAATTCAGGTTTTCTGGACAATTACAAGGTGAGAACTCAGGTTGACTTGATAGAGGGGGCAAAGCTCATTGGCTGGGGTGGTTCTTCCCAGAAGCCCTTGCATTATTCCACGCCCATTCTCTGGGAGGATAAAAAGAGACAGCATTGGGCGCAAAGGGCAGATCGGCCTGGAGAAGGATAAGAGCTGGAGGAGATTCAGAGCCAGGATTCAAGAGAAGACTCTCTGCATTACATCAGGCCTGACGGGGCTCTCTGCAGGAAGGGAAGTCACTTCTTTGGACAAGAGTTAACAGCAACTGCCTGGAGACAACGGTTCGTTACAGGAAGAAGAATCTGTCTGAGAGATTTGAGTAGACACAGCAGATCTCTTCCCAGAGAGCGATCCAGCAGCTTCTAGAGACGACAGCTCACTACAATATTCCATTCTAAGTACCATTTTTCAAGAAGGTCATCGACAAAGCAACAATTAGATTATGTGATAATCAATTTGACTCTTCTCAACAATGAGCTGATTCAGATCAATTCCAATGCAGTTGTGATAGAGAGAGCACTTTGCATCCACAGAGAGAGCTATAGGGACTGAAAATGGTTTTTAACATAGTGATTTTATCTTTTGTTTTTGTTGCTTACTTATTTGATTTTTTTCCTTTCACATTTTCCCCTTTGTATCTGATTTTTTTTTTTTTGTGCAGCATGTAAATGTGGAAATATATTTAGAAGACTTCTACATGTTTAATCAATATTGTATTATTTGCTGTCTACAGAAGTAGGAAGAGGAGGAAAGGGAAAAAAATTTGGAATACAAGGTTTTGCAAAGGTGAATGTTGACAACTATCTTTGCATGACTTTTGAAAAATAAAACACTTATTATAAGAAAAGAAAATGCCAATTGCAGCCTGAGATAGAAAATTATGGAGACTGAATGTGTAGCAAAGCTTAGTACTTTCATCTTTTTTTTGTTTGTTTTTCCTTTCTTGTGTTTTTTCCCTTTTAGTCTTATTTTTCTTGCACAACATGACAAATATGGAAATATATTTTAAAGGGTTGTACATATATACCCTATATCAGATTGCTGTCTTAAAGAGGGGGTAGGTAAGGAAGAGAGGGAGAAAAATTTAGAACACAATCTATTAAAAAAAAAGAATATTGTAACCTATTGTTACATGTATTTGGGAAAAAAAATACTGTAAAAAGAAGGTCTTTGACAAACAAATTCATCCAAAAAAATAGTGGTCTATATAGTTAGGGATTTAGAAACTAGTATGTTTACAAAGGCCTGTGGAAGTGGAGACAATTGGCCTGGAGAAGAGGAGACAAGGAGAATTTAATCTATTTCTACATGTCCTCATCAACTTTGGAAGTCTTATTTCTAAGACAGTCAACTCCATTTGGGGCAATTTTAATGGTCAGGAAGTTTTCCCCCTCCCCATTGAAGCTTCTACCTGTGCATCCTAGTTTTGGTCTCTGCTCTGAAGAACAAGCCTAATGTCCTCATGATAGCTAACACATCTCCTTTGAATCCTTTCTTCTCCAGCCTATACTTTCCCAATTCCTTAAACTAATTATTACATGCCACAGATTCAAGGACCTTCACCCATCCTGACTCCTTTCCTTTGGACAATCTTATCCTAATCAATTTCCCTTTGAAGACATTGTTCTCAGAACTGAAAGCAGTATTCTAGTTGAGGAATGATGAGGGCAAAGTACAGTGCCCTAACACCTCCTCATTTATGGAAATTATGTCTCTTCTAAGGTCCTAATGCAGTAGAAGTTCACATCAATTTGGTGGCCCATAACATCAAATAGGCAGCTTATCTCTTGAGTTTAGTGATTAAGGAAGATTTCATCAATTTAGTGGCCTGGCCCAATAATGGCAATGAGTATTTCTACATGGGAACAGGAAGATATTCCAAGAATGGGGGGATGGCAAGAAAAATATGTTCAATATTTGGAATGTTGATAGTACACTCAATAGATGGGGAACAAATTCACTAGAGTAGAAGCTTCACATAAACAATTCAATGCAAATAAATCTAGAAACTGGAAGTTTCAGGTAAATCTTATTCTGATTTCTGTGAGAATTAGGCACCTTTTCCACTAATCGCCAAGTCTGGTTAATTCTACTTCTAAGATATTTCTTGTACCCATTTCCCTTTTACCATGAAAAGCACACCATCCTACTTAAGGGGCCCTCATCTAGATTACTACAATAGATCATATGACTTGTCTCTCCTCCCTACAATCCATGTTCCATATACTGATTTTCTTAAAGCACAATTCTGAACATGTCATACCTTTGTTCAGATAACTTCAATAGTTCCATTTTGCCCCTAGGATAAAATGAAAATACTTCTATTTGACACATAAAGTCCAACACATTCTGCTTCCAGCCTATTTTTCCATGTAGGTTGTGCAATATTTCACCTAGCTTGCACCTATTCTTCTGATAACATTCTGCCTTCTTTCCCACCTTGCACTTGCATAAGTTACATTCTTCTTTCTTACCCCTTCTCTTAGAATCCCTAAGGGGTGTGTGTGTATATGTGTGTGTGTGTGTTTTAACAGGACTACTTCTAGAACTACTTTTTATATGGAGTCTTTCCTTATTCTCCAAGCTTTCTCCTTTCAAATTTCATATACTATATTTCACATATTTTCTTCAGATATACTTGTACCTATTTCCTTTAGTAGAAAATCCAGTCATTTGAGGATAGAAGCTATCTTATGTTGGTCTTTGTATCACAGTCAGCAATGGCTCATAGTAGGTGTTTAACAAATATTTATCAAATTGAATTAAATAATGATAATATTTTAGAAGATTAATCAAAGTTCTGTTAATGATAAAACTGGCTCATAAAATTATTAAACTGTGGCCCTGAGAAAGTCATTTAATATCTGTTTGTCTCAGTTTCCTTATCCATAAGGATATAAGGATAAGGATAATCTGAAGATTATAATAGCACCTACTTCCCAGCTTTATTGTATGGATCATAATGAGATCATATTTATAAAATGCTAAGCATCGTGCATGACATATAGTAGGTACTTAATCAATCCCTTCTTCCTTCCTTTCTTTTTTGTTTATTCCTTTATCCCTTCTTTCCTCCCTCTAGTCTTCCCTACATTCTTCCTTCCTTTCTTCCTTCCTCCCTCTCTCCCTCCTTTCTTTTCTTTTTTTCTCCATCCTTCCTCCATCCATTTTTCCTTCCTTCTTCCCTTCCTTCTTTCCTTCCTTCCTTCCTTCCTTCCTTCCTTCCTTCCTTCCTTCCTTCCTTCCTTCCTTCCTTCCTTCCTTCCTTCCTTCCTCCCAAAACAGTAATGATATAGCACTTAAAAATGTACAAGTTGGCACTGTCACTGCAATGAACATATCAGTCGCTTCATGTGTATAGCTTGTTGTATGTAATAATTTTTTAAACTAATTTCTGGGGGAAAATGGTCAGAAAATGGATGTAGTATGACCTTCTCCTGTACTTTTCTTTCTCTATTTCTTAGGGGACATATATATTTTGGACACTAAATATAAATAGATAAATTCACTGTCAAAACATTCTCTACCACTTTGACTTTACAGGAGGCAATGAGTCAAGGTAGTATACTACTTGACATCTGGACCTGACATTTATTACTTTGCTCTAATCACTCTGAGCCTCAATTTCCTCATCTGCAAAACTGAGATTAATAACATTTGTTCTACCTAACTGACAAGGTTGTTTTGAAGAAAGACCTTTGCAAACCTTCAACCATTATGCAAATGTAAATGATGATGACTAATAAACCAAGCTACCACATGTGACCACTTTAAATGTGACTATTTTAAAATAAACCAGGATACCTTCCTTCCCAAATGACAGAAAACAAATACCTCACATCACATTCAGGTCATTAAGGTCTTTATTGGAAATTTCCTACTGGCAGCCTAATGTATACGAGACAATATGTTACAATGAAAAGAATATTAGCTTTTGAGCAAGAGGAAAGCTTTCAATTCCTGGTTCTTCTACTTATTATCTATTTAATCATGGACATCACTTTTTCCTCAGTTTCCTCACCTGTAAAATGAAAGACTTGAACTAGTTTTAAAGTGTCACGTACATATATACATATGTATTTTTCTCAGTAAGTATGATTTCTATCCCAAATGTCTATATACAAAAGTGCATATAGATACACACATATATACACATATGTATGTGAATACATATATACACACATATGTATATATCTACATATACACAAACACTAATACACACACACACAACACCCCCACACACACAGACCCAATATATGTGATGGTATATCTATCTAATATCTTCCATCTATCTCTTTGTCTATCATCTTTTCCGTGATCTTATATAAAAGCCAACTATTAGCAACTTATTAAATTGTAATAGCTTCTATTATGTAAATCTGTGATTTTCATACCAATTCATGATAATAGTTAAAAGTTATGGTTGAATTTTGTGCTATGGGATGGAAGTTATAATGATAGAGAAAATTAGTGTTCCAAATCATCTCCACCAGAATTTATTTCTATATCTATATATATATGTGTTTGTGTATATAACTATATCTATCTATCTATCTATCTATCTATCTATCTATCTATCCATCCATCTATCTATCTATCTGTAGCTCCTTTTGCCCTCTAAATACTTTGAATGGTGAGGAGAAGAAGAAGGTAAAACTTGCCCTGACCACCCACACTTGGCTCCAGCCATCCAGAACAATAAGTATTGGGAAATCAGGCAGGAGCGTATTATTTGATTGTTTTTTGTGAAGGAAGTTTTCATAGTTGTCTAGGGTAAATAATTAAGTTAGGTCCCCTTGCTTCACCTGGACTTGTCTTTAAAAATAAAATAAAATAATAACTTTTACACTATTATGTTAGGATTACTAGGTGAGAACTCAGGTTGTCTGGACAATTACAAGGTGAGAACTCAGGTTGACTTGACAGTTCTCTGGCTCAGACCTGTAAAGGGAGTTTACACCTTAGGAATCCTAGAAGGAGCAAGCTCATTGGTTGAAGTGGTTCTTCCCAGAAGCCCTTGCATTATCCCACGCCCATTCTCTGGGAGGATAAAAAGAGGCAACATTGAGCTTGGAGAGCAGTCTGGACTGGGGAAGGACAAGGGCTGGAGGACAGCACTCCAGGAAGAGAAGAAGTCTCTGCATCACATCAGAGTCCTGACTTTCTAAAGGCTGTTTGGGTGTAACATCAGCTGCCATCATGCCCCAAGTCTTTTTTGCCCGGGGCCTCTCGTTTCCCTGAATTATTCTACACTCTGATGCCCAATGGAGTCCTCTGTTGCATTTTGGACATGGGGTTTTAGGTCTTCTCTCACCCTGTCTTCTCACTGTATCTCCATATCTACACTGAGCTCTTAGACTATTACTCAGATGTGACATGGTTTTAGAAATCCAGAAGTCATGAAATTAGCTCCAGCCCTTAAGGGATCTTGAGGAAAACAAGCTCAAGAAATGTTAAGAGGAGGAAGAGACTTATGACTTAAACAAATGAGTAATATAGAGCAGTCCAAAAACATGCAGAGATCTTCTTAGGGATCTCTTTCCTTGCTTCCTAGAGAAGCAGAGTAGCAGACAATAGACATGCTTTTTATCTTATATTTCTAATCTTTATTGGCAACTAAAAGAGCAAGCGGCAGCATAACATCCTTCCCCCTTCAATTTGGAATTTGGAAGTCAATAGGGCTAGTTGTCAAGGGGACCTCTTGGCTGATGGGACTTGTTGTCAAGGGGACTTCATGGATGATAGGGCTGTTGTAAAAATAGATTCAATGGGGAAAAGGAAAGAAAATTAAATTCTATCATATTAACTAGAAGGCTTACATATCTGCTTTAACAGTACTATAAGACTTGCATTCTCCTTTCATAGGAGACATTTTGATGGATTTATATATTTGTTCTAAGATAGAAAAGTTCCCCCAACATATATATCTTCCAAAGTCATTATGAAATATGTTCCTCTATCTGTGTAAAACAAAATTACCTTTTCATTCAGTAAGGTTCAACTTAATAAGTATCTATTTTTATTAACTAAAAAAATAATAAAAGCCACTCTCATTTATATATCACTTTAAGGTTTGCAAAGCTCTTTATGTATAGATTTCACCTGATCTTCACTATAACATTGAGCTAGATGTTATTACTTTTCTTATTTTCAGATGAGGAAGCTAAAGTTAAGAAATTGAATGACTCAGCTTAACACAGCTTGGATGTGTCTGGGTAAGCATCTAACTCAAGTATTCTTGATGCTGAGTCCGATGATTTACCCCCTGTTTCCACTCTCTATCTCAAAACATCTTGCTTTACTAATAATCAAGTTTTTTGTCATATGCCCAGTTCAACATGCCTGAAATTAACTTACTTTTCATTTCAGCCCCAGAATATTTAGCTTTCGAGGATAAACTAGGTATTTCATATTTTGAGAATCATTGGCTCATCTACCTACTATGAGTTTTTAACTAAAATTTAGTTGCACTAGTTTATCAGTATAAATCTGATATAAAGGTATATACATATATATATATATGTGTGTGTGTGTGTGTGTGTGTATTATATTATATTAGAAGAGTTTTTTTTTTATTTTAAATGTTTGTTTTTGTACCCCAGAGTACTAAGGATTTTTTTTTTGTTCTAAGATGTTACGTTTTTTGATAGAAAAATGGCCAAAAATCTCTATGAGTTTTGGAATGGAAGGCAAGAAAACTACTTGGGATGATATCATTCTTCAGAGAAGAGGATGATCATAGGATTTTAGATCACATCTTTTGATTTAGAAAAAACCTTAGACATTAGCTAGTCCAGTCATCTCTTTTTATGAAGGAGAAAATGGAATTTCAGAGAGATTAAGGGATTTGTCCAAGGTCACAAAGCTAGTAATGACCAATTGTAGCATGCAATCACAGGTCTTTTCAAGTCCTTATTCCAGGAGCAGAGCATGGAGATGAACCTTGAAATATGCATGATATTTGGAGAATTTGTGAGGAAAAATGGGAGAGCCCATGGTCCAAAGGGAGAACAGCATTAGAAGAACCTAGAAGTTGAGAATGGTGTTGATACAGCTGGGAGACAATAGAGAAAACCCACTTGTCTAGA
Organism: Sminthopsis crassicaudata; assembly: GCF_048593235.1. Classification (NCBI taxonomy): domain Eukaryota; kingdom Metazoa; phylum Chordata; class Mammalia; order Dasyuromorphia; family Dasyuridae; genus Sminthopsis; species Sminthopsis crassicaudata. Next base: position 22,793,761 of record NC_133618.1, read on the forward strand.
ATATGGTTTATATGAAAGAAGAGTAGATAATGAATAAGACTGGACAGAGTGATACTAGATCAGTGGTCCTCAAACTTTTTAAATAGGGGCCAGTTCACTGTCCCTCAGACTGTGGGAGGCCGGACTATAGTAAACACAAAACCTCACACTCTGTCTCTGCCCCTCGGCCCATTTGCCATAACTGGGTGGGCCATATAAACATCCTCAGTGGGTCGCATCTGGCCCACAGACCGTAATTTGAGAACTCCTGCTAGATGATATTGACTGATATATTTTAACACTAGAAATTGCTATTGTGGAGCGAGGGGAAGCACTATCAATACCTTTTCTATTTTAGTATTTTGTATCTGTTAATTTCTTGTTTAAATATATTTTTGCTTTATTCATTTTGGTGGGGTGGAGAAAGGAACACATTTGTCTAAAACTATGCAATGTTTTTGGTCACAGATGAATTCAAATAACAGTGATAATATTTTTTGATCCTTATGTTAGCCAATGAAATATGAATTTCATTCTCTGTTGATGTTCAGTAATATGGAAAACCTATTTTTTTTAAAGTCTTCTTTTCTCTTCCTTCTTTATCTCATTATTCTACTATTCTTATTGTGGTAAGTAGCAGGCAGATCCATGAACTAAAGAAAAGAATAAGTATAAGACCATTTTGCAGGATCTCAGTGCTCTCCACTTCTAATCTGATCACGTTTCCATATCCATGAGCTTTCATCTGCTATCAAATTTACAAAAATGACATTTCAATATAATCCGTTCAGTGAAGAATGAGTTCCTCTATGTATATATATAAATATATCACCAAATGTGCTTTTGTGGCACTGCATCCTGCAGAAACCTGACTTTTTAAATCAGATCTTTTAAGATGGGTTTGGTCAAGCATGCACTTACTAGAAAGTTGTTAGCAATTTGTTATAATTCTGGCTTTATTGAAGAGTACAACAAATATGCAATGGAAGTATTTAATGGACCTGCTCTATATCTAGTTTATTGTGTTTTCATCATTGTAAAATTAGTTTGATGAAAAATGAATAGGTAAAATTCTGCATATGGAAGCAGTAGAATTTTAGCATAATAATCATCCTGAAAATTGTTATTATTTTAACTTAATACAGTATTCATTTTGACACAAAAGCCCCCTTTCACCAAAGCCCTCCCTTTATTGAGTGGGAATTTCATTGGATATAGAAAGCAGAAAGTTGTGTTTTTCTTTAGATGGCTCAAGATGGCAGACATCATTGAAAGCCTTGCTGGAGGAAATCCATCCACCATTGTTTTTTTTATATCTATATACCTGGGCCTAATCTGCTTTTATTCAGTCCTTCCAGATTACTTCTATTTTCATTTTTGGATCTTAACTCTAGGACCATTTTTGGTTCTTAACTTTAGACCCCATTTCTTCAGATAGAAAAATACTTTCATTTTGCAAATGTGGAAACTGAGTTCCAGATGAATTAAATAAATTGTAAAGTCACATGTCTAGTAAATAGCAGAGATAAGACTCTCAGGTCTCCTGATTCAAAATCTATATATTTCTCTTGTCTTTATTCTCCTTAGAGCACAGCTCAAAATGGTAAATGTGGGTGTATGGGGGGGTACCTTTCTTGCAGCCTGGCAAAACCAGAAACTTATAATTTATAACGTCATGGACCTTATGGACTCCTTATGATATGTTACTAGTGCATAAAATAAATTACATGGCGATATTAAGAAACATGTTTAGGATTCAGGTTAGAATTTCCAACAAAAGATTTCAGAGCCTGTAAGACTGTTTTCCAGGACGCTTAAGATAAACTTCTTGCTCAGTCAGGGTTTTGACTAGTTGGCTGACTAGTTTGACTCTGAGGCCCCTTGCACCTGACATTATGAGGATTTCCCAGTCTCACAACTCTGCATTATATACTCATGAGAAACTGTCTGGTAGGAACTTCACCTCTTCCTTCAAATGCACGTATATGTTTCTAGTCAAGGGATCCAGTCTTGTTCAACTCATTAATTCTAGCAAACTTTTGAAATTCATAAGACTGGAGCAAATGGATAGAGTAAAGCCAGAATAGAGTATAATTAAAGGGCTTATATTTAGTAGTAAAAGTTTCTCAGTTTCACTGTTTTTCCTCATTGGTAACTTAATCCCTTTTAGATATAATCACTTCCTCAATTTATAAAAATGCATTATCAATTTTAGTTGTATTCAGGCATTTGAAAGGTCATCACAGACAAGAGAGATTAAACTTGTTTTCTTAAGAGAGAACTAGGAACAATTGATTGAATGCATAAATTTGAGTTTCATATTAAGTGAAACTACAAGAAAAATGCAACTTGACAATAATAAGTGCTAAAAGAATAGAATGAGTCACTTTTGGAAGTAGAAGATACTCTTTCACTGGAAGTCTTTATGTAAAGAAAAGTTAAAGCAGTTGTCAGGAATATTCTAAAATATCAGAGTCAGTTATGGAAAGGGCTAGATGATCCTTATGTATATTAGGATGCATATGTGTATATATGTACATATATATGCATATATATATATGTGTGTGTGTGTGTATACATATACACATACATGATACAGATACCTGGTGACAAACAGATATTTCTTAAAGACTTTGGGCAAGTTAAACTCTGCTCTATTGTCTAAGTCTCATATGTCTACCCACACGATAGTGTAAAATGATGTGCTTACACTGCATGATCACTAATTCCTTTCTAGCTTTAGGACTCTATACATTAAAAGCTGCATTATCTACTAGTCACTTAACTGACCATTATGTTCCATAGAAGTTTAGTTGTACATTTTGGTCAATCATATCTATGTTCATTCTCTTTTTTTTATTATAGCTTTTTATTTACAAGTTATATGCATGGGTATTTTTTACATTTATTTTACATTTTACATTTCGCAATTTCACAGCATTGTGTATTCATTCTTTTTGGCAAAGTGGTCAAGGGAAGTAGAGAGGGAATTTGGATATCTGGCTCAAGACCTCAGATCAGCCAAAACTATGGAGTAATCAAGGAATTATGGGTAATCAGGGGAAGGAAATATTTCTGATTCATTTTCTGAATTATCCACTCAAGGTATGTAAGAACTGAAATGAGAAATGGCCAGCTTTTTTAATCTATGAACAGTGAAATTAAAAAAAAAAAAAAAAACTGTTAATTAGAATGATCTCAGAATCATTCTGTTTCTGACCAATTAAAGTCAAGGTAATCCAAAGGAAAATAAAGGGATCTGATGAGAAGAGGGTGATAAAAGCATATTACTAACCAAAAATTAGAAGATGTGACATAAAGGGCATTGTTATAAAACTATAATCAGAAGAAGAGACTATCATAGTTTGAAAGCTACAAAATATCATAGGTATTATGTAGTAGATAGAACCTTCCAATTCTCAGGAAACTGAGATCAAAAACCTTAAGCAATTTGTGCATACACCAATAATAAATGTCAAAGATAAGACCTGAAGCCATTTTTTATTGTCTACAAATCTACCACTTTAATCACTATACATTAGTATTTAAATTTCCCAAATGCATAGAGAACTGGATTTGCATTCATAAAGATCAGAATTAAAATCATGTCTCAATGGCCAGCTCATATAATTTCTTTCAGCTTCATTTTTCGTTTTCTTCATCAGTACAATGAGTATATTAAGAAGAATGATCACATATTTATATCTATACCTATCTACTGACACATGCATATATATGTATGTGTGTACATGTGCACATATGGAAACATGAATAGATGTGTTTACATGTTTATGGGCAGACCGCATACATATGCAAAACTCTATATGTACACATATTACATGGTTGATGGTTGTCTTTCGTTCTCGAAGAAGATCAAAATGGCATCACTGCTATACTTAGTATGTCTGACTCTGGCTGATTAGACCAATATGAACTTGGAATGCTCTGCCACAAGTCAAACCCAAATGGTCCCTATGAACATTTGGAGTTAATTAACCAGCTTTGTATCTCTCATGTTTCTTCTGAAGTAATTTAATCCTACTTTACTCATATAACATAGCTCTTCTCTGATAAGGACAAATCATGCTGAGTGGTCCTAAACCAATGTCTCCCAAGTATACAATCAATTCTAAGGTTCCTCAGAGAGACCTTGAGAGTGTCCTTGTATCTCTTTTTCTGACCACTTTGTGAGCACTTATCCTTTGTGAGCTCTCCATAAAATAGTCTTTTTGGCAAGCATACTGTAGGCCTTTGAACGATGGAATGAACCTAAGAGTTGTGCTCTTTGCAGTAGAATTTGTATTCTTAGTAGTTTAGTTTGAGAAAAGACCTCAGTATCTGGTATCTTATCCTTCCAAGTGATCTTCATATCATACATGCATATATGCATATGCACACATGTATACTCATATGCATAAAATTACATCTACATTAATTCATCTATATCTATACATATATGTGTATGCATATGTGCACAGACACATAAGTGTAGCTAGAAAGATAGAGAAATAGATACATTCACTCATACTATATAAACTTGGCTTTCATTATTATGATTATCATTCATATCCTCCTCATTATTATTATTAGTAGTAGTAGTAGCAGTAGTCTTGTTGTTTTTATACCAGAGAGTTTCTCAAAGCATCATACTTTGCCAAAAGGATGGGATGATCATAAAAACTGAGAAACTGATGGATGCCCAAAGCCCATTACTATCCAGACCATGTTTGACATCTTCAATGGGTCTTTTGTGGTGGGTTAATGAGGGATTGAGAGCAGAATCCCATGGGAATAAAGGACATGGCTGATTTGGGATTGGCACCAATTAGATAGTGAGATCGTAGATCCATCACAAGACTAAAGTAAGAAGTAAGTAAAATTATCAAGAAAGAGGCTGTTCTGGGTCATTGATTTCCTAGTCAAAGGTCAATCTGAAAAAGCTTTTAGATTTCAACTGTGCTTGCTGATAATCTTCCTAAAATGCCTCCGTATTCTGTCTAGTCTCTAGACAGCATGCTGAACACAATTAAATCTTTCTGTGTCAACTAAGGTTTTTGCAAGGTCTCAAGGTCACTATTTTTAACACAATTGGTGATGAAAAAGGAAAAGGTATAAGGAATAGAAATGCTCACACATTTGGAAGGGACCAAAAGCAGTTATTCAGTAAAACTCTCCACACATTGCAAGTGTTATCTCAAATCTAGTCTTCCCAACTATCTTGTCTACCACTGAATTTCTCTAGTTACAGTCACTTAACCTGCTCACTCATGAGGTTTTCTCCTTCCCGGAATGCGTGTCTCATTTGGGAACACAATAAAAAGGAACAGTTAAAGACTCATAGTATCATTGTTTGGATAGTTCATGTTGAAGTATTGCCAATTCCAATCTACCATGAGAAACTTTGCCTTGTACTTGTGACTAAATTTCCTACCTTACCAACTGACTCCCAGTAATGGGGTGCCAGCCTTATACTCTAATCCCTACATTTCTGAAATGATATCGTTTCCAGTAATTTAATTCCTCTGGGACTTGGCTTTTCACTTGTTCCCATCAAACCTCTACTGAGCTGAAATTCTGACATTAAACTGCAATTTCCATAATTATGTGACTGTATGAGACCACCATACGTTCCTGATTTCAACTATGTACCTGCCTGCACATACTTTGTTTCCAAATTCTCCTTCAAACCAAATGTTTAAAGTCCCCACAACATTTTAAGAAACATTTAAGGAATATTTATATAGAATCTACCTATTATGCAAGGATACTATGTCAGGCTCTGAGGAGTTCTTTTTTGGATTAGATATACATGTATAATTATACATACATGTTAATATATACATGTGTATATGTACTTACACGTATATGTATGTAGAGAGAAAGAAAAAAAGAAAGACAAAGAGAGAGAAAGAGAGAGAGAGAGACATAGAGAGAGAGAGAAAGTGAGAGAGAGAGAGACAGAGAGAGAGAGAGACAGAGAGACAGAGAGAGAGAGAAAGTGAGAGAGACAGAGAGAGAGAGAGACAGAGAGACAGAGAGAGAGAGAAAGAGAGAGAGAGAGAGAGACATAGAGAGAGAAAGTGAGAGAGACAGAGAGAGAGAGAGACAGAGAGAGACAGAGACAGAGAGAGACAGAGAGAGAGAGAGACAGAGAAAGTGAGAGAGAGAGAGAGACAGAGAGACAGAGAGAAAGAGAGAGAGAGAGAGAGAGAGAGAGAGAGAGAGAGAGAGAGAGAGAGAGAGAGAGAGAGAGAGAAGATTGTTTCCTTCTTGGTATTTGTTCCCCATCACCTAGGACAGTACCTAACATACAGGAAGTTGCTATTTAGTAAATATTTCTTGATAAATTGATTGATTTCTCTTATGTTGAGACAAACTGTCCCTGAAACCTTATTGAATAGAATGCCACTTGTACCTAGCATGTAATCTGGGAGCTGTTTAAACTTTAGCCAAAGTTTGTTTTCAGTTCATTTTCCCAGCATTTACCTTTTTTAAGAAGCAAAATGCAGCAAAGAAATCCAGTTATCATAGGGAGCTCATTCAAGCTCATCAAGGTTGCTCCAGATTTGCTGAGAATCCAAGAAGGGAAAAGCAGTGGACAATTCTCACAGAATCAACATTAAATAAAATGGTTGCAGTCTGCAAAATCTCCTAGACCATCCCAGCATGGATGAGAAGGAAGTGTCATGCGGTCAGCTTTGCATAATTTTAATAAATGCTGGGCTATTGGGCCTCTAGAGAGGCAGAGCTAGATTTCTGCTAATTAAAATGTGAGTTCATTTCATTATTGCTATATCTAATTCCAAGTCACTGCAGTCTCTTAAGGAGGAAACCAAGCTTTGGAGATGTTCCTTACTATCTCATTTCACATTGCTTCCATCTTGTTTATTTTTCAAAGAGGATGACAATATTTCTTGTCACCTTCCACCTAACTGTACAAGCTAATAGATTTTGGGGGGGTCTATGGACAGAAATGCCGCCTTATCTTCTGAAGATAAAACATATTTTACTATTTGTATATCCAGATTAATAACAACAATAACAATTCTCATAATCAGTATTAATAGTTCTTTTGGTACAATTCGAAAGGAAACCTGGCAGAATTTACAATGTAACAACCAGAGGAGGTAGATGTTTCAGTTAAAGCATGGCTGGAAGTTTTTTTGTGGAAAATACCAGTGGATTAATCCCTTTCCCATTCAATATACTGAGACTGATATTGTTATGAATGAACCACAGGATCTGGAATTACAAAATCTAATATCTGAACACTTAAAGTCACATAATCTTCTGATCTTTAGCTTTTCATCTGTAAATTGAAGGGGTAAAATGAGATTTTTTCCCTTTATTCCAAAACTAACAGGGACACACATAACTACAAAGCATCACAGTCTTCATGAGTTGGATGAGTACTCAATCGATATCTACTCCTATCAATAAACAGGTAAAGAAAAATCACCTTTAAAATAACAGTTATCATTTAGCCTTCAGTTGAATAAATTCAATGAGAACAAGGTCCCTGCCTACCAACTTGGCTAAATTCACTTTCATAAAGTATTAACTTTTAGGAAGTTTTTTTTTTTCCCTCTAAATTTGCCTCTTTGGAACTTCCAAACATTGTTTCTAACTTTGCCCTCTGTATCTATGGGAAAAAAGCTAATTCCTCTTTCACATTTAATAACTGCTGCAAGGTTGCTCCTCTGAGTATTCTCTTTTCTAGGCTAGAAATTCTCACTACCTTCTTCAATAAGTCCTCAGAATTTAAAGGCTTAAATTCCCAATGGAATGGTGTGAATTTAGCTGCATTGTATTGTTGCTTATTAATTTCTTTCCTGAAATGTGACCCATAGCATTCAATACATGAGTTCAAATATGGTTTGATCAGTGCAGAATATGAAAATATGATTATCTCTTTAGTCATAAGACCATGAAGGTTTGTTTTAAGAACGTGAAGGGTTTTTTTTGTTTGTTTCTTAGCCAAAAGATGTTAGAGCCTGTTTTGTCTAATGTCCCAACTTTATAATTACAGGAACTGAGTCCAAAAGGTGCGTCATACAGTAAGCAGCTAAGGAAGAACCTTGTACAATGGCACATAGGTAGTAAGTATTCAGTTGAGGATTTGAATCTATGTCCTTTAATCCCAAAATCAAGATTCAATTTACCACGTATTCTGTGATTGTTTCTACTGCATCAAAATTGCTAGAAACCACCTTGATTCATAGAGGCTAAAATTGCGTCTCCTTTCTGTTGGCTACTATGATATAGTATTGATTTCTTTTGGTTTTACAGGCCACTAAAACTCCCAAACACTTTTAAGACAAAATGCTTTAGAGTCATGCTTCCATTATCATGTGCATTGATGAAATAAATGGTGTAATGCGGGAATTTGGACCAAGTGGGACAAAGCAAACTCTGAGTGGAGTCCACCTATAGCAGAAGTGTGAAGTACATAATACTTTCATTTTTATATTTTTCCTTCTAAACTGATTTTTATTCCCCCTCTCTCTTTCAAAATCCTCTTGAAAGGAAGTCTCACAAATAGATCGGAGGAAAGTACACTCAGCCTAAACTCATACCATACAACTGGAGATTGTGATCAGAGGCTTGGTATGCTAACTTTCCCTACCATTACCTCCACTCCTTTCTAGCCTCTAGTGGGTTATGATTTTTACAAACTTGTTGGTTTCAAAATGCATGAGTCTATTTCTTCTTACTTAACTTGGTAAACTTGAGGACTTTTCAGAAAAAAAAAAAATAAAGTAGGACTTTGCCAACAATGTGGAAAGGAAAGAAGTTCTATCACAGAATCACACCATTACAATGCAAAATCCATAACTAATATCCATCATTTTCCAAAGTCAATGGAAACCATAGGGATAGAAGTCACCATGGATCATTTGTAAGCAATGTCAGGTTCTATGACCTTTTTCTTCCCTATTCTCTCTAAATCAATCTGGTGATCTATTAGTGCAGAGTGTTTGAGTCAGGAAATGGTATGTTCAATGATGTTGTTGACCTTAGGTGCTTATTAGTTACGTGACTGAACAAATCACTTTTGTGCCTTGAGTTTCCTCAATTCAACTGATGATCAGGAATAGCAGCTACTTCCCAAGATTGTTGTGAGAATGAAATGATATGATATTTGAAAGAGATTCTTGATTCATTTGTCATTCAGATATTTTTCAGTCACGCCTGATTCTTCTTGAATCCATTTGAAGTTTTCTTGATAAAGATATTAGTGTGATTTGTCATTTCTTTCTTCAGCTCATTTGACAAATGAAGAAACTGAGGAACACAGGCTGGTGACCTACTCAGATGAGTTTTCCTGATGCCAGGCCTGGTACTCTACCCATAAGAGCTCAATGAATGGCACATTGTAGGCGCTTAATGAATGTTTGTTTAATTTAACTTTGTACAATAACTTAGTAGCAGGCACTTAATAAATGCTTGTGTCTTTCCTTCATTAATTATCATAATTTCCCCTTCACTTGTCCCTCTCCCATCATTGTCTTTAGCATTTTTGCATAGAACTTTAAGCAGATATTGTCATTTGAATTTCATAATAATTTTGTGAGATATAGAAGCAGTATAATTATTATTATTATCATATTCATCCTACTGAAGAAGATTGATGGTCAGATAAGTTAACTAATTTATCCAGGGTCACAAAGCTGGTGAATATCTAAAACATGATTCAAATCCAAATCTTTCATTATGACACCAAATCCAAAGATCTAAGACATTAAAGGCCAGGGATTGGATTTATGATTTCACAGTTGCAGGCAACTTCAGGGTCAAGTGATGTCCTTTATCAATGCTTTAATTTATAATATTAGTAATTTGCCTACATCTACAGTTAAATAAGAGTAGGTGTCAGAGACAGAGCTTAAACTCATGGTTCCCTGTATTCAAGAGCAGCTCTCAGTTCATTATCCCATGCTGCCTCTCCTTAGCAGGTAAAGGAGGAAACCAGTCAATGTCACATGGAATTACCCATAAACCCCAAAGTGGAAACTTCGATGACTGAAAATACCCATGCTTCAATTCATCTTCCCCAGCTGAGCAATCTGAAATGTCAGACAAAATCCTGTCATTGATGAAGAGGAACAATCAATCCAGCATCTGTGCTTACCTGTCTCAGACAACAATTTTGTAGCTTCTAGCACCTTTTCGGTATAAACGCCGGCTTCATAGTTCTCCATCTCTGCATTGATGATGTGAATGACACGAGCTGCCCGGCCACGGATCGCACCTGCCGTCCGGTCCAAAGTATCGACGTCCCCTTCTTGGAGAGCAATCACACACTTATTCACATCTTCCAGAATGTGATTTTCTGTGGATAGGACATACATGTGTTATTTAGTTTCACCTTCATTAGAACTCCCTATAAACCATCCAGGCATTTACTGAGCCATCTCCTAAGTTTCCCCGCTCCTCATTTTCCAAGTCTCATCTTATCTATTACAAACACAGCAATCTCCAAGTCAAACAACAGTTAAGAATAGAGTTCTATTTATGTCAACTTTTCATTGAAAAAGACTCAGACTTTGTATGCGCACCCTGAAAGTTGTTATTAATAAATAGTAAAGTTAGCTTGTCTAGCATGAATTTGATCACACTGAAATGACTTCCAATGAACAAAGTCAGAGTGTAGAGAAATATTTCCTTTGGTTTTAAATGAGAGGGGGAAGGATAGAGGAAAAGAGGGAGAAGAAGAAAAGAAGAGAAGTTGAAGAAGAAAAGAAGAGAAAAAGAGAAAAGATAGAAGTATCAAAAAAAAGAAAAGAAAGAGTTGAAAAGAAGAGAGAAAAGAGGGAGGATTTTAAAGAAACCAAGGATAAACTAAAAAAATTAACAAGACAATGAAATATTCTTCAACTAGAAGGTAAGTCATCAAGATAGACCCTATTAAAGTGTGTTCATTTGAAAGAAATGCATCATTTTCTCAGATTTTTATTCAATCAAAAATCTTAACATGGGAAACATTTTCAGCCTGGCCTTTCAGACTCTTCATTATCTGACTTTTCTGCACAGCTTCAATTTATAACATTCTCTTTCATTCACTTTGTGTTGGTTCACCTTTCACTTTATCTTGGACTACACTGCCATGATGTACAGAAGCTATCCATGCATGCTAACTTCCAAGATTTGTCGATTTTCTCTCCAGCAGCTTTATTCTCACTCAAGTGCCTTGCTATTTTTTTTTTATTTCTTCCTTTTATGTGGTAGAATGTTTCCCTATCAGAATGGAGTATCTTTATGGAAAGACTGTATTTTCCATGCACTCTAATCCTATTGCTTAGCAGAGCTACTGACACAGAGAAGGTGTTTAACAAGTGAGTTATAATTATGTTTATCTATCCACCCATCTATCCATTCATTTATCTATCTCCTTCCCTCCCTTTCTTCCTTTCTTCCTCTCTCCCTTCCATTTTCCTTCCTCTCTTTCCTTCTTTATTTCTCTTTCTTCTTTCCCTCTTTCATTCCTTTCTTCTTTCCCTCCTTCCTTCTTTCCTTGCTCCTCTCTCCTTGCTTCCTTTCTCTCTTCCTTCTTACTTCCTTCCTTTTTTTCCTTTCTTCTTCCCCCTTTGTTTTTCCTTTGTTCCTTTCTTCCCTCCCTCTTTCTCTTCTTTCCTTTTTTCCTTTTTTCCTTCTTTCCTTCCTTCCTTCCTTCCTTGCTTCCTTCCTTCCTCCCCTCCTTCTCCTTCTTCCTTCTTCCTTCCTATCCTTCCCTCCTTCCTTCCTTCCTTCCTTTCTTCCTTCCTTCTTTCTTTTCTTGATTGTTTGCTTTCTAGCTATTTCACTATTTATACATCTGCCTGTCCAACAGTAAGACCTGACCTCAAATTCATTCTCAATGTTAATAATTGTGTGGTTCTAAAAAAAAGTCATTTAACCTCTGTCTGCTTCAATTTTCCTGTCTATAAAATAGGAATAATAATAGCACTCACCTTCCCAGATTGTTTTAAGAATCAAATAAGATCATTTGTTTAAAAAGTTTGTAAAATGCACAATTGTTCTATAATTTCAAAGTAATGCTAGCTATTATTAGGATAAACTGAAATTTAAAAAAAATTAAGGTTAAGAAATTAATTAAAGAAACTGAAATAAAAAATTGAAAAATGAATGTAGTAATACAGTTACAGACTAATTAGTATCTGAATCTGAATAGTGACTATGTGAACAGCAAGAAGGAGACAAGTACATGAAATGATGTGGAATTAACATTGAAAAGCTTTGGCAATTAATTGGATGGTGAAAATGAAAGAGTAAAGAATTGGAGATAACTGAAAGGTTACAAAAACTCTTTGATTAGAAGGGTTAAATGGAGGAATATGAGACACGAAATAATAAACATCAACAAATGAATTAATTAAATGAATGCATCCTGGCATAAATGCTATTGAACGGAATGTATAGATCTTTTAGATGTCTGGTACCTGCAATGTTTTGAGTTAAACCCCAAAATGAAAACATCACATGGATAATGCTAAGACATTTATTTTAAAACACTATTAAAAGTTATAGTTTATGCCCAATGGGAAATGTTTAAATGTTTCTAACATAGCTATTTCACTATTTTTATGAGTACAGTCCACATCTGAAAATTGGTTTTTGCTTCTGTGATATTAATAGTCAACATCACCTGGCCCCAGTCCTGTTGCATTTCATACAGAAGAATTAAAAATTCAGGTTCTGATTCAACACGATGACTGCAGTTTACTCTTTTAAAAAATTGGATTTAATGCTTTATAAGAAAAGAGATTTTCCCACAGAATAAAAATTCCCCAAGAAAAATTCATTCCAAACATACATATATATGTATATGTATATGTATATGTATATGTATATGTATATGTATATGTATATGTATATGTATATGTATATGTATATGTATATGCATATGTATATGCATATGCATATATATATATGTATATATATATATGTATCAAACAATGACATTCCAAAATATCTGTGGGACTAAGCTAGGAATGAAAATTTACTGATTTATTGATCCCAAATTTTGGTAGGAATGGAAGTGTGTTACAGGGAGAGCTTAGAATTAGAAGGCCTGGAATTGTTGGACAATGTTCAGAAGCTACCAACAGGCTACAGTAGGATAACTTATTTTTTATCAAGAGCAACCTGTTCAAGGGACTTTCATACTTGGATACCTGCATGGATGCTCAGCAGGTTTAGCAGAGTCTGATTAGCTGACAGTCCATATGTGTTTTCCTGTGCTGGCATGCTGTGGCAGTTGTACCATGGGAGTTGAATTGTAGAGTGTTATCAGCTTCAGCCAAAGCATTTCCTTGTTACTCTTAATAATATAATGTAGAATGGAAACCGGAGGGAGAAATGCAGCAAAGAGGGAAAGTTTAGAGGATGGCAAAAGGGAGAGAAAATTAAGAATAGCTTTGTATAGTATGAAAAATCCAAGATAAGACCTCTGCAGCTTTATTCTTTTCAAGAAGTGGTTCTGATTTTTTAAAAGAAAATTGTGAGCTGAGAAAGTTTTAAATTCTAACATATTTTCACCAGGGGAAAAAAAAGGAAGGAAAGTCTACACAACTGGTAAAACCTGAAAAACAAGAGCTGTCTGTGGTCCTGCAGAAAACTGCAGTCCAGGGCTTTTGAGGAACATTTGTACCTCTTGTAGGCTGGATATACCACTGCCACTAGCTAGTACTTCAAACTACTTGAAAAGTAGCTATAGAATTTAAGACTAGTTCCATGAAATTTATAAAACAGATTAGTGGAATAGTGAATAAATTACTGAATGTGGATTTAAGAAGATTTGAGTTCAAATTCTGCCTCATATCTACTAGTAGAGCAAATTATTAAAATTCTGTCTCAATTTATCCATCTGCAACATGAAGGTAATGATATAATACATCCCCCTAAAAATTGCTTTGAGTATCAAATTAGTTTTCAATAAGTGCTTTACAAAAGGAGGACAAGCCAAGATGGTGGAGTAAAAGCAGGACCTTGCCCAACCTCTCTCCTAAACTGTTCCAAATTCCTTCAAATAATGGCTGTAAACAAAATTTAAAGCATCAGAACATTCAAAAAGAAGGAGTAGAGCATTTTGCAGCCAAAAGGCAACTTAGAAGCTCAGCAGAAAAGGTGTGGGACACCAGGATTGTGTCCAGCATGCAGTCTAGCTGCAGGATGCCCTGGTGCAGCCCCAGTCCCAGCCCCATCCTGGCCCAGGTCTGAGCTATAAATCAGCAGCAGTACTGGTGGCTTCCAGATTCTCAGCCCAGAGACACCAAAGAAAACCTGGAAGGTCAGCAGAAAAGGTCTGTAGAACGAGAGTGGGAGCCCAGCACTCAATCTCAGTGCAGTCCTGGCACAGGCCCCAGTTCCAGCTCAGACCCCAGAGTCTTTGAGGTGAGACCTATGAATAAACAGTAGTGCTGAAGGCTTCTGGACCTCTCAGCCCGGACACATGGAGGACTCAGAATGTCAGTGGAGAGGTCCTGTGGCAATGGGGTGGGAGTCTGGTGTGAGTCTCAGTGCAACCCGAGTCAGCACACTAAATCTTACAGCTACAGTGGGATACATCTAACAGCTCCAGGCACAAAGGAGCACTTGTGGTCAGATTCCTGGAAGGATTTCTGGAAATAGCTGGAAAAAACCCCCAAAGCTTAGGATAGTGCACTCTCTACCCTGGAAACACAGCCCTACCTTAAAGCTGAGTAATAGTCTTGGAAAATGAGCAGAAAACAAAAAAAGTTTCTGATAATCGAAAGTTATTATTGTGACAAGAAGGATCAAAACACACTCAGAAGATAATAACAAAGTCAAAGCCCCTATGTCCAAAGTTCAAGAAAAATAAGATTGAATTCAGGCCATGGAAGAGCTCAAAAGGGATTTTGAAAATCAAGTAATGGAGAAAAAAATTAAGGAAAGAATTGAGAGAGGTACAAAAAGAAACATAGAAACTAATGATGAGAAGAATGCCTTAAAAAGCAAAATTGGCCAATTGGGAAAAGAAGTACAAAATCTCACTGTGGAAAATAATTCTTTAAAAAATATAAGTGAATAAATGGAAGCTAATGACTATGGGAAATCAAGAAACAATAAAGCAAAATTAAAAAAAAAAAGGAAAAATAGAAAAAAAAAAAAAACATGAAATAACTTATTGGACAAACCACTGACCTGGAACACTGATCCAGGAGAGATAATTTTAAAATTATCTACCTGAAAAGTCTACCTGAAGGTCATGATCAGAAAAAGAGTCTGGACATCATCTTTCAAGAAATTAGCAAGAAAAAACAGTCTTGATATCCAGAAGGTAAAATAGAAATTAGAAGACTCTACTGCTCACCTCTTGAAAGAGATCACAAAATAAAAATTCCCAGGAATATTAATTATAACCAAGTTCTGGAACTCCCAGGTCAGGGAGAAAATATTGCAATAATCCAGAAAGAAACAATTCAAGTATAGTGGAAGCACCATCAAGATAACAAAAGATCTAGCAGCTTCTATATTAAAGGACTGGAGACTTTGGAATATGATATTACGGAGAGTAATGGAGCTAGGTTTACAACCCAAGAAATTACCTATCAGGAAAACTTAGTATAATCCTTCAGAGGAAGAGGTTGCCATTCAATGAAACAGGATTTTCAAGAACTTGTGATTTAAAGACCAGAGGTGAATGGAAAATTTTATTTTCAAATAAAGGATTCTGGAGAAGCATAAGAGGTACTCAGGAAAGTGATGTCATAAGGGACTTAATAAGGTTTTTCTGTTTATATTCCTATATGGGAGGATGGTACTTGTAATTCATTAGAGCGTTCTCATTATTATGACAGAAGGAATATTTTTCATATATATATATAATATGTATATCATATATATATATACATATGATACTTATATCATATATATATCAGAGAGAAACAGAGAGACAGAGAACATAGTTGTGAGTTGAATATAAAAGGATAATATTTTTTAAATGATGAAATTAAGGAGTAAAAAAGGAATGTGCTAGGAGAAAGAGAAAAGGAGAAGTGGAATGGTGCAAATTATCTGCCATAAAGAAAGAGGCGAGAAAAAGCTTTAACAGTGGAGGAGAAGATGGAGAGGCGAGGAGTAAGTGAATTTTACTTTTATCAGAATTGGCTGAAATAGAAAACAACATATATATCCTCTATAGGGGTATAGAAATCTATCTTATTCTCTAGGACAATAGGAGGGGAATGGGATATGAGAAGAGAGAAGGGTGATAAAAGAGAGGTAATATTGGAGGAGGGAGTGTCAGTAAAAAAATACTTTTTGAGGAGGGACAAAGTGAAAAGAGAGAGAATAAATGAGTAATTGTAATTATAAAAATTTTCAAAGTAAATTTCTCTGATGAAATATTGTTTTCTGGGAAATGATGAGCAGGATGCTCTCAGGGGAAAAAAAAGACAAAAACAAAAGCTAAAACCTGGAAAGTCCTCCATAAACAAAGTGAAATATACTATACACAAAGGAATGTTCTGGGATGACCAGCTGTAAATGACTTTTTTTATTCTCAGTAGTTCAATAAACCATAACTTATGATAGACTATGATGAAAAATTTTTATCTATACCCAGAGAATGAATCAATTGTGTCTGAATGCAGATTGAACCATTCTCTATTTATTTTTCTGGAAGATTTTTATTTTCATTAGGGTATGTTTTCTTTCACAACTTGACTTTTATGGAAATGTTTTGCATAACTTCACATATATAACTTATTGATTGTGGGTGGGGATAAGTGGGAAACCTAGATAGAAGTCAAAAATTTTAAAAATAAATGTAAAAAGAATTGTTTTGAATGTAACTGGGGGAAATTAAGTAAATAAATGAGTTTTTTAAGTGATTTTCAAACTTTTGTTGCTGTTCAGGCATTTTAATCATGTCCAACTCTTCATGAATCTATTGGTATTTCTTTGTCAAAAATACTGAAAGAATTTGAAAAAATGTTTAAAAAAAATTGAGGCAAACACAATTAAGTCTTTCTGACACTGGGGCACTCTATCCACTGTCCTATTTGATGGCTTTTCTCAATTAATATCTAAACATCCAAGTATGTGTGTATGGTAGGGGGGAATGAGCTTTTCATCCTCTGGATTGAAATTAACAAAATTGATGCGGATGTCTAGTTAAGAGAAGGAACCAATGGTGATGAATATGGAAGAATCCCTTGGGGAGTAAAAGTGTCCTAATTATAAATTTAGAGAGGGGATGGATGCCAAGACTGTTTAATCCAAAACCTTCTTAAATAAGAGGAAATGGAAGCACAGGGAAGTGACCTTTTCCAAGTTGCACAGAAGGAATGGGATCTCCAGAAGCAGAGTTCTTTTCACCTAATTACAAGTGAAAGCAGGACATAAGAATTAGGAACTTCTTTTGTTAAAATGAGAGATGGGAAGAATTGTTGTTATTGTCCTTAACTATTAATTGTGGTATAGTGATTTCATAGAAACTTTCATTTGATGCTTTTCACTAGCAGTAAAAAGAGTCATGATAGATTTTTTTTTTAACTAAACTAAGCAAATAAACTAACATTAATTTGTTTTTACTTAGAAATGGCTTTGCTTGGGGAAAAAAAAGTCACCAATTCCTCCATCTCCCTCTAAGGAACCATTTCCACATTAGTTCACTGTTCCAGTCTAATGATCATCATGGACAATTGGCAGTAGAGATGTAGTCTTCAACCACTCAACCACCCGCCTAGCTTGCTGTCTGCCAGTGGTGGGGCTAAGCCAGGAGAGGATTGGGACCAAGCTTAATGGGAAGCCAATGGGTGGGTGTCTGTAGATGTGCCAGTGTTTCTCCAACAGAAGAGGTGTCTGTACAACTGTTGGAGATTCAGGCCAAGCAATGTGGATCTCATTTACCAAGGCTGATTTTAATTTTACAGAAATGATAAGGCTGGTACTTCCAGATTCCCACCCCAAGTGCTGGCCATGGGATTATGAGACCATGGGGAGATGAGGCAAACAAACATTTCAGCCTGATCAATTCCTTCCCGTGCTACAGTTCTGTGCAGAAACTGGCCTCTATGTGATAGATGTTCCCATTTGGAAGGGAGCTGAGCAGATAAGCCTTTCTTAATGTTAGATGGTCTGAGTAAGAAATTGTTCTAGAGTTAGGTTATAAAAAAAGAGTCTCCAAAATCCCCCCAAAAGAATTTGTAATAATTCAGGCATAAATTAGAAAAGTTGGCTGGATTGGCAGTCAGAGGATAGTCTCTGCCCCCTAATGATAACTGTGTCAATGCGGGGAAATATATTTATACTTTCTGTTCCTTGGTTCTATAAACACAATAAAAACAAGTACTATAATATCCAGTTAAAAATGCTAATGAATATATTTTAGTATTTTTAAAGTTTGAAAAGTATTTTATATCTCATCTCACTTGATCCTTCCAACAACCTAGGGAGATAAGTTTTATTATTATCTTCATTTTTATTTTTGAGGAAATTGAGGCAAATAAAGGTTAAGTCACCTTCTGATGGACATAGATAATCAGTTCTTGTCAGGATTTAAACTCAAGGATTCAGCTCTCTAGTCCTAGTGTCTTATCCTCAAACTACCTAGCTGCCTGGATACCTATTTCTTCACTGGTACAAACTAAAGATTGGAATAGTCAACTTCTAAAGTCCACTCCAGCTCTAAAACCTCTTATCCTATAGTCAAAAAAGACACCTTTACTCAACCTCTGTATGGAGGACATCTCCATTTCTCATAGCATTAGCCTCAGGCAATGTAGGCCCTATAAAACACTCAGAAATTCTGCTTACCTCTGCTCTCTCTCTGGAAGACCACAAATATTCATGAGAAAACTAAGGATCAGAGAATCACACAATTCACAGAATCATAGATTTAAAACTATTAGAAAGCTTAGAGGTCATAGAGGATAGCTTGCTATTTTATAGGCTCTGAGAAGTTAAAGCAGGATTACTCAGGATTGCCCAGGATTTCATAGCTAGTAAGTATCTGAGGCCAGATTCAAACTACGATTATCCCGACTCTGCTTCCAGCCTCTATTCCTTCAGACATCTATCTCCCTCAAACAAAGAACTCAGAAAAGCATTAATATATAATTCAGAAAGTTTCTGTTAGGCATTTACTACATGTAAGGCACTGCTGGGTTTCCCCAAACAAACTGAAATCGCACTACTTGATTCAAATGGCAATAAACTAAGTTCTCCAAATATGAATGGAAAGCTTTTGGTCATCTCTGATTTTCTTCAATATCCAAGTTGTCTTTTCTACAGTGTCTGTTAAGTACCTTCTACTTTAGAATCTAGAGTATGACAATTATATTACAAATCGTATCATCTCAGTATTTTTGTACTTCTGAATATCTCAGTAAAGAGGCTTGTCTGCCCATTTCTAGAGCTCTTTCTCCAAATGGGATCATCTTTCCTAGATAGAAGTGGTTAAGAGAAGTATAGAATAATATACTATAGAAGTATATAAAATACTAATTTTAAATATAGAAGTATAGAGTAATAGAATAAGAATAGAAGTATAGAATAAAAATAGAATAAGAATAGAAAGAAGTATAGAATAAAAATAGAATAAGGTTAAGAGAAGTATAGAATAGCAGGGGCCTTAAAGATTACTTTGTCCAATCTTCACATTATATAGATGAGCAAACTGAAACCAAGCAAGGGTTGATGATCTGCCCTATATCACACAGATATTAAGTGGTAGTTCTAGTCATTAACTCTGATATTCTGCCATCTTGTTTGTTCTCTTTCCATCATACTGTGTTGCCTCAAGTTGTTAATTGTCTTGGGAATAGTTTCTAATATGAATTCCAAAGATAAACAAAACTACATTTTAAGTAATCAGTCTGAATCAGTAATGTAAGCTCATTCTCTCCTTTAAGATAGATAGCCAGATAGACAGATGAGGCCATTTATTAAGAACCTACTGTGTTCCAAGCATTGTACTACATGATGAAGATAATAGTCAAAGTAAAGGGAAATGGCCTCTGACTTCAAGGAGATTAAATTCTAATGGAAAAATAATATATAAGTGACAGAAGTCATTAAAAATACAGAAGGTCAGTAATCCTTTGAAACCTACAATCAATTGTAGTAGTAGTAATAGTAGAAAGAGGAGGAAGAAGAGGAATAAAAGTAGTAGTGGTACAAGTAGCGGTAGTAGTAGTAGTAGTAATAGTAGTGGTATTGGTAGTAGTAGTAGTAACAGCAACAGCAATTGGAGGAAGAAGAGGAAGAGAAGAAGAAGATTAAGGAGGAAGAACAGCAACAGCTATAAAAAAGTAATAGGAGAAATACTACTAATAATAGTAGAAGGAGCAGGAAGAAGAGCAACTGATTTTATTTTTTTAAACATTTATTATTTTTAAAACATTTTAAGATTTGCAAAGAATTTTCCATAGATCATCTCATTTGGTTTTCATTTAAAAAAATAAAAGGAAATCAGGTATTGTCCTCATGCAAAAGATGATAAAATTGAGTTTTAGAGCCATTAAGTGACTTGCCTGTGATCATACAGCTAGAATCTGAGGCAGAATTTGAACTCAGCTCTTTCTCATTCTCAGGTCAACACCCTATTTGCTACACCATATTCCTTGTCATGAGATTCCTTAACTTTCCTTGAGAATCTGCCCAAGCGTTCCAGAATATCCAACAGGAAGTTTTATCTTGTGTCGGCTCGCAATCTTTCCTGGCCTTTTGGAAGGGCATTATAATCCTGCTTCTCAAAATGACAAAATATTTGGTGAATCCAGGGAACTTCTTAAGACTGCTATCACTCGCACCTCTCTTATTTTCATTCCAGACGCTCTTCATGACCTTAATATATTTATCACCTTTCCCAAAATGACTCATTGGTTGTAATTACCTGAGACAGATAAGAAGTCATCCACTGATGTGATATCATCCACAGCCTCCGTCAGGACTCGAACTTGCTTCTCCCACTGATCTTTGAAGACATCCATATTATCTTGAGCGACTTTGCTCTGAGGTCTGGCAGCTAGGGTAAGGGCAGCATTGATGACCTATATTTTTCCAGAAAATTATGTTTCAGATGATCAGGAATGATTTTTAATAGGATGAACAATTGATAAAAGAGCAATAATAGGATCTGTGATGTTACTGATATAGGAAATACTCATGAGAAAACTCTCTCTTCCAATGCAGGTCCATCATCTTCCCTGCAAATTATAGTCACAGAGAGTTGAGATATTTAGTGACTTGGTCAGGATCATATAACCAATATTTCAGATATGAGACTTTAATGGAGACATTCTTGTCTCAAAGACAAGCTCTTTATTCAGTATACCAAACTGATTTTCCAGAGCAATGTCCATATAAAAGCAATGATTCCCTTTCATTGCCACTTGAAATGAGCTCATACAGAACCACAACTTGGGGCAAGCAAAGGGAGTAGACATCTTGGACATCATATGCAGAAGGGGTAGCATTTATATATTAGATTGATTTTATTTTTATTATATTTATTATTATTTTTAAATATTGAAATGTAGAAAACCCCACATTTCATGTCATATAAATATTTATTTTGAGATCCCATCATTGTGTCACAGATATTGCAGTGAAGACTCAAAGGCTATCAGTAAGTATTAACTCAATTGGGGAAAATAAGGTTTAATTTTCAAATCATGCCTAAGGTGTACAGGGGTTTCATCATGCTTTTTATAGGAACAGACAACGGGCAATATAAAGAACATGAGAATCAATAAAGTTAGAATAGAAATGTTATGGTTTTCTAAATGGGGTTTCTCACTGAGATGATCTAAGACTTCAAGTATTCTCTGTAGAATACCTACTATGATCATTGTACTGTAAAAGAATCATAGAAAAGCCATGGAAATCTAACTCATTTCCCCTGCCTTCAGGAGATTATTAATTTCATCACCAATGGGGCATTATGAACTTTGGCTTTATAGACAGAAGTCTGGGATTCCAATCCCATCTTGGAAATTTACTACCTATAGAACACTGAATAAGTCAGAGAACCACTGAGAGCCTCAGATTCCACATCTGTAAAATGAAGAGATTTTACTCGATGGCCTCTGGGAGTTCTTCCAACCTTAGATTTAGGATTTTATGATGTTTAGTCCTTGAATGGCCATGGAAAAGTCACTTTTACTCCTGGGACTCATTTTACTCATGTGTAAAATGAGGGAATTGGACAACATGGTCTCTGAGGTACTCTTTAGTTCCATATATATGATTTTCTAATCCCAGTTAATGAATGAGAAAGTGTCAGTGATTGATGGAGGCAGTAAGGAGAATATTACTTTCAGAGAGATCTCAATGGTTTGGGCTAGCTAGCAAATCCTTCACACTGGACTATTCAAAAGAGCCAAGGTTTTTATAGATAAGGAAGAAAGGGAAAGATCAGTGAATGTCACAGGCAAAGGCATGAAAGATTGAGCAAATCAAAAGTGGGATAGGGGAGGTTTGGAAGACTCAAGGAAAATCTGATCTGAAGAGGGAAAAATGAAGAGTGTATGTGTTTAATTGAGTTGTAAAAAGAACTGGATTTAGAAAGGCACATTGGCGCCATGCTATGAAAGGAATACTATAGCACAAAGGATTCTGGGTCAAAGGAAATGAGATTTACCTGTGGACACAGACTATCAATCTGGGTTGCTGCCATCCGGACTAATTTCACACCTTCCTCATTGTTGGAAATGGAGCAGGCCAAGTTAGCAACCTGGATTTCAGAGAAATGGAAAGGAAATTAGATTAGAGATAAAGAAGAAATTGAGAATATTGGAAACTGAATATCTTTTCAAAAATATCCATCACATCTCAAGAGCTTACTATGTGCTAACTATATTATGCAGTGGGAATAAAAAGAAAGGTTAAACAAATGAACAAATAAATCAAACAATAACTCTTCCTTGCCCTCATAGAACTTGCATGCTAGTAAAGGATACAACACACAGATAAAAAGTTTGTATAAGGTATAAGCAAAGTTCATGGAAGAGAAACTGAGAAAACTTGTGGGTTTAAAGAATCCCAGTGAGTGAGTGATAAAACATATGACCATACAATTCTCAGATGACAAATTTAAATCTATCTATATTCATATAAAATGCTCTAAATCACTATTGATTAGACAAATATAAATTAGAACAACTGTAAGGTATCACCTCACACCTCTCAGATGGTCTAAGATGACAGGAAAAGATGATAAATGTTGGAGTAAATGTGGGAAAATTGGGACATTAATGCATTATTGGTGGAGTTGTAAAAATGATGCAACCATTCCGGAAAGCAATCTGGTACTATGGCTAAAGGGCTATAAAACTGAGCATACTCTTTGAGCCTGGATCTGTATCCCATGGAAATCATAAAGGTTAATAAAATAATTTACAGAAATATAAAACTTTTAATTTGACATCAAATTATTTTGATGGTTTGCTCACAATGACTTAATCCCAAAAAGTACTTCTATGTAACTATCACCATCATAATTTTATTATATGTCATATTAACATTATAAATATCACTTATAACATTATTATGATACAAATAACAATAATAATGATTTTTCACATTTCTAAAATATATTAAAGTTTACAAAATATTTTCCTCAAAACAATGGGTAGATAATTGACCAGAGTACACAATTGGAATTGGAAAGGAACTTTGAGGTCATGAAATCTATTCTCATTTTCAAGATGAGGAATTGAGTCGCAAAGTGATTTGTGCAAAGCTAATTATTTCCAAGTTACAGAAGAAGAGAGGGAAGGTAAGGAAAGTTAAGGTCACACTATTAGGGAAAGCCAAAGCTAGGTCTTGATTCTAGCTCTTCTGATTTTCAAGATTGACATTTTTTTCAATTGAATATTGGTATGATTTTCTCCAAATCTGACTTCTGTTTATCCCTATAAAAATTTTTATATGAAATATGCCAGTTTGAAAACCCCTTAGAGAAATTTTTAAATATTATGTAGGCTGTTCACTTTCTACAAAGACAGCCCCAGCAGTTAGAAATTAGTCACAGAATAATTTAAACCCCACCCCCATCCCCAACTCCAACCATATTCCTAGTCTCCTTCTCACAGTGTTCATCTGTCTCATCTTGCAGCTCACATTTCTAACTTTGCCAGGATACATCTGCTCTTCACCAGAAACATTTGGATTCACAGTTATTCCCAAAGTGGCTTACATGTAACATGAGATCCAGCCACAGCTCTTTGGGAGTCAGGAGAAATTTCCCAGCAAGCTTCCAGGCTCCACTTTAGAACAATGTACCATTTCTCATTTTAATTTCATAGTGAAACAAATGAATTAGTCTGCATACAATAGGCCCTTGATAAATGTGCCAAACTGATTGTGCCTTAAGTGCCTCATCTGTCAAAGGAACCAATAGGACTAAAAGATCTCTGAGATCCTTACAAGTCTAACACTAAGAATATCTCCACAATTTTGTAATAATTGTAAAAAAAACTGTACTTAAATTAACATGTATTGGACTACCTACCAGCTAGAGGAGGGAATGGAGGGAAGGAGGGGAAAATTTGGAATAAATTAACATCCTCTCAACAAGGTGCTATTCTGCATGATGTTTGTATTTCTTCGATATCAAAAGCCTTAATGTCCCTAGGAAACAATATTAGAGGTATTCTGGAATAAAAGGTTTTGCAAGGGTCAATATTGGAAAAATTACCCATACATATGCTTTGTAAATAAAAAGCTTTAATAAAAAATGACAGACAATGAACAAAGAACCAAACAAACTCTATGGCATAAACCAAATGGCTTTGTTTTCTTGCATTCATATAGCACTTGCTTTTGTTCTAGATGTCCTTCACAACTGGAATGCACTCTCTCTATATCTTTGCCTCTTAGAATCTCTCACACTATCTCCTATACAAGGCTGATTCTTCCCCTGTTTCAGCTGTTTTTGACCCTCACCATTATCTTTAATTCATTTTGCATATATTCTAGAGAAATTGGAATATTTACACATGCTTTTGCCTGATATACCATTCGCATAAAATATATCTTCCTCTCATATCATGAGGAAGCCAGGGTGATTAATATTCATCCTGAAATTGGTTAGTTCACAATATTATGTCAAGGTGAAGAGGAAATTGGATTCTTGGAAGAGTCAAGGAGATGGACTTAACCTTATTGTTTTTATTGCTTTTTTAAGAGGCTGATGATGATAACATTATTGTTTCTTTCAACTCATTGTCCATCCTTCTCTTGAATAAGAGATGAAATAGAATATGCTTTGTGGAAGTTTTCAGACAAATAATCATTAAAATATATTATAAAATTTGCCTGGGTTATCTTCTCTATGGGTTTTGGCTCAGTGTGTCCATTTATATTCTCTCTCTATCTCAGTTTCTATGTCTCTCTGTCTCTTTCTGTCTCTGTCTCTGGATTTTTCTCTCTTTTCCTTCCCTCTGTTTCTGTTTCTCTCTGTCTCTGTCTCTTTATGTTTCTCTCTGTGTCTCTCTGTATCCCTGTCTCTCTGTCTCTTTCTCTCTCTGTCTGCCTCTCTATGTATGTCTCTCTATTTGTCTCTGTCTCTCTGTGTCTCTGTCTCTCTGTCTCTTTCTCTCTCTGTCTGTCTGCCTCTCTATGTATGTCTCTCTGTTTCTGTCTCTGTCTCTCTCTGGATCTCTCTATCTCTCTTTCTCCCTGTCTCTCTCTTTCTTTCTTTATCTCTTCTGAATTTTAGAGGCTTTTTCACTAAAGCCAATGTGGAAGGATCATGGGATTTAGGCTGGGAAAAAACTGGGACTGATTTCTGGTTTAGTGGTTCAGCCATTTGCTAGCTATGAGAATAATCTTAATTGTAGGTTATCCTGTTAAGCAAGGTATTAGTAATCACCTAATTCAATTTTCTTTTTTGCAAATGAGGGAATTGAAGAAAAGAAAGAGGAAATGTTTTAGCCAAAACATACAAATAGTACCTATCGGATATTCAATTCAAATTCAGGTCTTATCTTTCTAAATTCAAGGTTCCTTTTCATTTATCACATCTTCTAACCTCCTTTCTTTTATAAGTGGGGTTTTTGACATTGTTTGTATGTCACAGACCTCTATGGAAATCTGATGAAACCTATTGATCCCTTTTTCAGAATATTTTTAGATAAAATCCAATTGAAAGACATGCCAAATTTCAATTGGGGATTAATATATAGATTTTTTTTCCTCCATATTCACAGATCAAGAACTCCTACTTTATTAGATCATGGATTTTGAGCTGAAAAGGACCTTAGAGGATCTCAGGGCTAACCTGATCATTTTAAAGATGAGAAAACTCAGATACAGACAGCTTAAGTGATTTGTTCCATGTTATCCAGATAGTAAAATTCAGAGGTAGAATGTGAATCCATTTCTTTGTTTCAAGTTCAATGCTCTGTCCTTATTCTGACTTTCTTAGCCTCAGAATTCATTATTGAATAGCTATGGTCAACATAAAAAGGGGCATATTAATTAAGCCACTCAGCATTCCTATGACTTCCCATTCTGGAACACCTCTTGTGGGCCACCAACTACATGCAGTAAATGCTTTCCATTTAAATATAACCTTTACGAGGGCAGAGTTTGCTGTAATACAATCATGGGTTTATTTCTGACATCGCCAACCTACTAGTGCTTCCCCCCAAACAAAATACATAGTCCTCATTTTTTGAATGAAATTATTTCCCCTCTTAAGGAATTTAAGCTTCCCATGAACAGAAATGTTTTTCATCTTTGTCTTTGGATCACCAGCACATTCTAGGAGCTTAATCAGTTCTAAATGATGATTTGCTGAATGGCCTCCTAAACAAAGACTTCATTGGAAATAATATATTCAAGTCAAAACAAATTTATTGGTAGCCTACTATGTGGAGGGTATTGCACTAGGAACCTGGAATATAGAAGAAGAAAGCAAAACAAGATAGGTGAATAGCACTATGGTAAGTAGGAAAGCCCTTTTGGAGGAAGTGGAATTGAGCTGAGTCTTAAACAGTTACTAATTTCAAGTGGCAGAAATGAAGAGAACCACAGATTCAGAGCAAGAAGGGCTAGCAGAAGCTGTCCAATCCAATCCACTCTTTTTACAGATGACTAGAACATGAGGCTCAGGAAGGTTAGTTGCCTTTGGTAGGGTCCAGTCTCAGTCCTTTGCTATGCATGAGGAATAGGAAGCAGACCAATTTGGCAGGAATGTAGAGGTTAAAAACAATTTGTTTCCAAACCCACAAAGCTTTTTACTGTCTCTTCAATTGAAGAACAAAGCCCGGGTGCCTTCTCTTATGGACATCACAGAAGAAAGTGACTTTGCCCTGTTTATGCTGCAGAGCAGCCTGGATTCATTGGAGAAAACAAAACAGGAAAAGAAATGCCTTGAAGGTTGAGCTTTAATTAGACATTAAAAACCAGTTCTAATAAAGCATTTGGGGCATTTAACTAAAAAGTGATATGGGGTGAATCAGAAAAAAAGGCATTTCCTTTCTCCCAAGTGCTTGTAACCAAATTACATTTTTAATGCTCCTGTGTACATTCTATTTCCAATACTGGCATATTTTCCATTCATCCAACCCCAAAACACTGCCCCATTTCATTAATTTTTACAGCTGCAGTAGCATATTGGTGTTTTAAGAAGAACATACTATTAAAATAAAACAGATTCACCATTCGGGGGTCCATAAAGCAGTTGTTTTTCATGTTTGCATTTTCATCGTCGTATATTTTAACGGATATTTCTTATAAAATGAGCTTATTTACTATTAACTGAGGGTTTTTGAAATTTACTGTTGCTCAAACACTGAAATAGCAGGAATCAAGAAAAAGGTGCGTGTGTCAGATAAAGCAATGGCTATGGCCGACGTCCAGCTATACCTAACGGCCCTTGGTGATGAGAGACTACAGGGGCAAGACAGAGGAATGGACAGAAGCACTGGCTTCCACCACTCAGCTCCATTGCTGGCTACTACACAAGGCCTTTTTCAATCTTCCAGCTCAGATAACTCCCAACTAAAAGTTCTATTTACTTTGAATAAATCTTACACAAACATAAATAAGAGGTATAAAGAAAGAACTGTCCTCAAAGCTAGGGGAATCTGAGTTCAAGTCCTGTCTCTGATACATACGTATTATATGCCAGACTTCAAACAAGTCACTGAATCTCTTGGTGATTCAAGCAACTTCTGGTCTATGACCCTAAGCTACAGAGAAATTACTGGCCAGCTTTGATAAAGGGAGGGAAGTGGAACAAGGGTCCTGAAAGTCAGGATGATTCATCTTTCTGAGTTTAATTATTTTCTGAGCCTGTTTCATGATCATCAACAAGAAAATCCTCACTGGTTCATCATGAGATTTGACTTTGGAAAATATAAAGGGTTACTGAGGCCATATTATTCCTATGTTGAATTGGGATTTTTAGTTAGCAATATGGGTTATTTTACTATTTGATACATAATTTCTTCTTGCATAGAATTTATTTTTATAGCTCAACTTCCACAGAGTGGACTTCTTCATATTTTGTCTGACTTTATTTTGTTAGGCCTGAAGAAAAAAGCCTTCTTTGTCTTAGGACCCAGACTTCAGTAAAATGGTTCCTACCCCTCTTATCCATTCAACCATTTTTTGATTCCCTGGCCACTGAAATTCTGTAATTCAATGATCAACACTCCCATATCTTGTATATGTACATAGAACAAGGAGCTTGGATTCAGGAAGCCTCTTTATCCCGAGTTCAAGTCTGGCCTCAGACATTTACTAGCTGTGAGGCCCTATACAAGTCATTGAATTGTGTTTACCTCCATTTCCTCAATAGTAAAATGAATGGAGTTGGAAGGGACAATTCACTCTAGTTTCTTTGCCAAAAAAACACAAATGGGGTGAGAAAAAGTCAGACCATCTGAAATATAACAACTATGTTAAAAACTCAACTTCTCTCCCACCATTCTGGAGAACAATTTGAAACTCTGCTCATAGGGGTTTAAAACCCTGCCTATCCTCTGATCCAATGGTACCACTACTGAGTCTGTATTCCAAAGAAATCATAAAAGAGGGAAAAGGCCCCAGCATGTGCAACACTGTTTGTAGCAGCTCTTTTTGGGTTGGTGAGGAAATGGAAAATGGATGGCTGTTCATCAACTGGGAAATGGTGGAATACGTTATGATATATGAATGTGATGGAATATTATTGTTCTATTGATAAGTGGGCTGATTTGAGAACAGCCCGGAAAGACTTAGATGAACTGACGCTAAGTGAGGTGAACAGAACAAGCAGATCATTATACTCAGTAGCCTGATGATCAGCTTTGATAAACTGAGCTTTTCTCAGCAATGCAGTGATCCAAGACAATTCCAACAGACTTGAGAATGAAAATGTCATCTGCATCCAGAGAGAGAACTATGGAGATGGAATGTGAATCGAAGCATATTATTTTCACCTTTTTTCTATTTCTTTTTTCTTGCTTGTGTTTGTTGCCTTTCATTCTGATTTTTCTTTCACACATGACTAATATAAAAATGTTTAAAATGATTGAACATGTATAACTTATATTAATTGCTTGCTGTTTTGGGCAGAGGAGAGATAATGGAGGGAAGGAGAAAAAATTAGAACTCAAAATCTTACAAAAACAAATTACAAAATGATTTTACATGTAATTAGAAAAATAAAATACTATTGAATTTTTAAAAAATAACTTATGCCCTCATTGTTCTAGCCACGTTTGGCTCCCCACCCTTTCAGCATATGCTTATTTTCATTCTCAAAAACCTTCCTCATTGCAGAACAGCCCCCATGCTCATGTTTCAGAGACATACATGCTATCAGACTATTTGCTTGCCTCTGCTCAAATTAAAGCGATCAGTCTGTCCTGGTGACTTTAATGGAGGCAATCACCAATTCACATCCATGAACAAATTGATGTTCCTGCTTCATTGCTGAATCACTCAGCATAAATCTGTACCCTTCATATATAAAAACTTCAGGGACCTAAAATAATGCAATAAAGCATGACGGGACAGCTTCTCAATACTGGCTCATCGTTAATATGCTGTTGTAGAAGAAGGAAGTCAGAAAGCTCCGCCTGCTGTGAGCTCTTTAACCAACAGAATGGATTTGATGGGCTGTTAATTATGTGGAGGTCCTTTTGTGATTTTTTTTTGTTGTTGTTTAAAAGCTTATTTAGAAGAGTTCAGATGTTGCACACACAACTTCTGATTATGTTTTAGAGTATCCTTCAGGATAGGAGAAGCAGTGAGGCAATTTCCCTGAACTCTCTATATTTCAATTTCTGAGGCTCAAATGAAATTTTTGCAAAGTACCTTAAAGTGCAATGTAAATTTGAGCTATTAGTTTTTAATATATAAATTGTGGTTAGTAAGCATTTTACTATTTGTGAAGCAATGAGCTTGACAATTATAACATAAAATTGTTCAGTTGTTTGCAGTTGTGAGTGGCTTTCCATGTGGTTTTCTTGGCCAAGACACTTGAGTGCTTGGCCATTTCTTTCCCCAACTCATTTTACAAGTGATCAAACTGAGGCAAACAGAGTTAAGTGACTTGTCCAAGCTCTCAAAGATGTGATCTTGGTAGACCTTAGGATAAACTCAGGATCCTCACAAAATGTGGGAGGTTGGATTGGAATTCAAGTTGATACTCTTAGCCACCGAGCTTCTCTCTTGTTATATTATCAAAATAAGTTACAAATATATAAACCAAAATCAAGGCAGTGTCTGTCCTAAAGCAGTGTATATTTAATGGGGGGAATACAAAAATAAGTGCTAGAAAGGGATAGGGGGGTATAGGTGGCAAACCTGACTTTAGAGATAAAAGGAAATGTAAATGTTGTGGAGACCCAGTTGCCAAGGAGAAAACCCATCAGAAAAGCCCAAGAGATTCAAGCATTGAGTCTAATCCCTCAATGAGATAGAGCTACTCCATGGGTAATGCCATGGAAAAGATATTGCAGAATTGACATGATTTCTTTAGTTAAATGATTATAATGTGTGTGGTCCTTCACAAATTAGCCCCTTCCTACTTTCTAATCTTTTTACATCTTTCTTCCCAAAATGGACCTTTGATCCAGTGACAAGGATCTCCTGGCTGTTCTACACACCAATTCCAGACATTCCCTCTGATGATCCTTTATGACTGGAACACTTTCCCTTCTCTATTCTGCCTAATGAACTACCTAGCTTCCTTTCAGTCTCAACTTATATCTCACATTCTATAGGAAATTTCCTTCAAGCCCTTTTATTATCTTCCCTCTGTTATTTCCTACTTATGTTTATTTTTTCTTTAGGCAATTGGAATTAAGTGACTTACCGAAGGGTACACAACTAGCAAGTGTTAAGTATCTGAGGCTGAATTGGAACTCAGGTCCTCCTGCCTCATGTGCTATCCACTGAGCTATCTAGCCACACTATTCCTATTTATAGGAATATAGTATCTATATAGTATCCTTGCTTTGTGTGTGTGTGTATATATATATATATATATATATATATATATATATATATATATATATATATATATATATATATATATATATATATATATATACATACATATATATACACATACGCACACACACACACACACACACATATATATATATGTATATATATATATATATATGTATGTATTTGCATGCTCTTTACCTCATTAGATTGTAAACACTTTGAGAGGAGAAACTTGTATTTTTTTTATCTCTATCTTTGCAACTTAGCACATACTAAGAGCTTAATATATGTTTACTAATTAGTTGATTGATCACTTTCACATACAATAATCCTGATCAACTGTTATCTTTTTTTATCCCTAGTGTTTAACATCTTAGTCATAGTCAATGTTTAGTGATTGAATAAGAGCAGAGACATGGGACAGTGGATAGAGCACTGAGCTGCAAATCAAGAATCAACCTGATTTCAACCTGAATTAAAAAAAAAAAAAAGGTTCAAAACATCAAAATGAGTTCAAATCCAGCCTCAGACATTAGATCCTAGAAAATTCACTTTACCATTTTTGGATTGGTTTTCTCATCTGGAGAAGGAAATGACAAATCACTCCAATATCTTTATCAAGAAACCCCAGATGGGGTTTTGAAAAGTCAGACATGATTAATACAACTGAACAACAATAATGATATGGTAATACATTGCTCCCCACAGAGCAAAGGATACTTCAAATGAATTGAAATGTGCCTAGAAATGAGGCTCTTTTGGCAATACCAACAACAGGAACTTCAGCCTCTCTAGTGGTTCCAATGGTGGGTATTCACAGTAATATTTGCGAGCCCTCAAAGGGCTTTTCAAATCACTCCAAGTAAGCCAGTTGGGCCCAAGAATTCCTATAACAAGTGAGAATGGGCCTTTCTCAGAGTCCCCATTCATTTCCTTTAAATCCTCAGAATTCAAGACCTAAATAAAACATCCTCTACTCCTTGAAGCCTGCCCTGTTGACAATAGACCACTAGGCACACAGACTTGAACTTCAGTGGCACTTATTGTCTGGATCATTGATTCAGCATTTAATTATCCACTTTCTTGTGCTGTTAGTTTCCTGTTTAATACGAATAACAACACTCATGTAACACTTTAAGATTTCCAAAGCACTTTAGATATTGTACCTGACTTGATTCTCACAAAAACCTGGGGATATCAGGACTCTTGATATCCCCATTTTAGAGATGAGGAAATGAGCTGAGACGTTAAATGATTTGCCCAATGAACATATTAAATTCCTATGGGTATTATTTTCCCAAATGTGTAGAAAGGAAGAGGGAGCATGGGAAAGGGATAAACTTTTATATAGCATCTATCATGTGCCAGGTACTATGTTAAGCACTTTACAAATATCTCATCTGATCCTCAAGACAAATCTGTGAGAAAGGTGCTGTTATTATCCCCATGGAGCTCCAGTTAAGGAAACTGAAATAATTCATTAAATAATAATAATAGTTAAATAATAGTTCCAAACTTACACAATTAGTAAACACATGAGGCAAGATTCAAATTCAGGTCTTTTTGTCTTCATGTCCAGAACTTTGTCCTCTGGACCATTTTTCTATCTCTCAATAATTTTAAATCTTAAAAATAATCCAAAATTTTTGTAAACAAAAATATATCATTAAATGGCAAGCCAAACAGTGATCTGGATTTGGGTTTAGGAAAAAACAAGGTTCTATTTAAATTTCCATACTAACTGTTTGACCCTGGCTGTTTTGACCTTCTTTAAGGTAAGCAACATTGTCCCCATTTGTCCATGGCTTTTTAGATTCTTCTCTAGCTCTGGAGTTATGATTTTCCTTTCTAAAATAAGGATTGTATTAGTTTTACAGTGGAAAGCTCACTGGGCCCTGGAGTCAGGAAGAATCATTTTCTTGAGGTGAAATATGTCCTCAGACACTTACTAGCTGTGCGATCCTGGGCCTGTCATTTAATCTTGTTTACCTCAGTTTCCTTATCTATAGAATGAGATGGAGAAGAAAAAGGCAGACCACTCTCATGTCTCTGTCAAGAAAACCCAAATGAGGTCATGAAATTTGGAAGTGACTAATACAACTGATCAACAACCACGTGGTGACCTGCTGTTCCTCACAAAGGGAACGATGCCTGAGATGAATTGGAAAATGCCTTTTAAAAGTGAGCCCTTCACAACAATACCAACAGCAGAAACTTCAGGTAAATATGGTATCCTCAATGGTGAGTGTCATTGGTAATATTTGCAAGCAGGTGACATTCCCCCCCCCAGCAGTTGAAGTCACACTAAATAAGCCAGTTTGACCCAAGAATTCCTCTTCAAAGTCCTCCCTCCAACAAGATAACCACATTGATTCTTCCAATCGTGTGTCCCTCCTTCCCTATTTCCATTTATTTAGTATGTATTTTCTCTCTATTTATGTGGATAAATATTAATTGTCCCTAGAAGAATATAATCCCCTCCAGAAGAGAAGTTGTTTTGTCTTTTTCCACTTTTTTTTACTATTTCCACTTGTCTTGTGCACATGAAGTATTTAACAAAAGACCTGCTAAATTAAGTGAGATTGACCACATGGGTGAGCAGAATCACACTTTATCCATGTCCTAATTGTACCCATTTGCCCTTGACTCTGGAATCACAGGGGCCATCTCTTTGCCCTCTGCAAGAAACTCCAGCTCCCTCACAACTGGTACAGACACTCCTATGTGCCCTCCTCAAAGGGAGTCACATCAGCTTGCTCAGGGAGAATTTCCAGTCACCACCTGAGCTGTGATCTGCTGGGAAAGCTGACTTTAGTGACACAGCCTTGCTGCTTTGAGAGAGTGCATGTACCCAGACACTTCCTTGCATGGGCAATTTTTACATCTGCTGTCTCAAGAGAGACCGTGACCTGCTCTATCCAGAGGAGCAGCTGAGCCTGTAAAAGTCTGTGGGCACACATAGCCCCGGGTTATCCTAGCTAGCTAATGCTCAGGAGAGGAGGACCAACTTATAGGCGTCCTTCAAATGCTCCCCAGCTCAGCAACTTTTGGCAACACAACTGTGTCACTGCTAATTTCCCATGCCATATTTTTTCTTTCTTTTTACTAGCTAAGCTAATCAGCCAAAAATTGTGGCCTTTCAAATGATGGGTGTATATGTGTGTGTGTGAGTGTGTGTGTATGTAAGAGAAAGACAGAAACACAGAGAGAAACAGAGAGAGGCAGAGAGAGAGAAAAAAAGGAGACATCTAAAATAAAATTTAACCCCTTTCTATGCAATTTGAAAATCTTAATAATCTAGCAGCAATCTAACTTTCCAGAATAATTTTATGTTATTCTCCCCTCATATATTCAGTTCAAATCAAACTCCTTTACCTGTAACAGGAATCCAATTCCACTTTATCTTTGACTCTTGGAATCCCTAGTTCACTTCAAGCTTCAGCTCAGGGGGCATATTTCATAGGAAACTCTCCCTTTCCCCATAAGTCCTTTGCCCACCAAGTTATCACTCACTTTCTGAGCTGATAGATAAGTAGATATACAAGTAATAGACATATATAACCACCTTTGACTATACATATAGAGATACACGCATCTGTGCATTTTGTACATGCATAACACATACATCATATATATATATATATATGTGTGTGTGTGTGTGTGTGTGTGTATACACATAGTTGTACCTATCAGTCATTATTTATGAATTACCTTCTCTATTCTAGGCACTTTATCTCTGCTAAATGCCAGAGATATAGAAGAAAAAAGCAAAAGAGTTCCTGCTTTTAAGGAGCTCACAATTTAATGGAGGAGGCAATATGGAAATAAATGATAATGAGTTATGTGATAGAATTAACAGAGATTAAGGTAAAACTTTCTGTAGGAGAGAGATGGGGGACAGAGAGACAGAGACAGAAATAGAGAAAGAGACAGATCAAGAAGCAGTGAGTCAGAAAGGCAGAGACAGAAAAAGAGGCAGAGACAGAGATGGAGAGAAAGACAAATAGCAGGAAGAAGGAGGAGACAGAGACAGAGAGAGACAGAGAGATGTGCCTAGAAAATAAATAATTATTGTCTTATCTTTTTACATGTTAGCTTCTTCCTTTCAGGAAAAGGTTTCATGAGGAAATGGATGCTTATTTTTCAGTTTCTATCTCCAGCTATCAGCACAGTACCTGGCACACAGTAGGTGCTTAATAAAGAAATAGTAGTTTGAGATTACTCATAATGAGATCCTTAATTGTTCACAGTGGGGAAATCCCAGCACCATATTCTCCAATGCAACACCACTATTCAAGGATACTTTGGCCAGGGTTGAGATCTTATGAGCTCAATGCCTCATGGGCAGATAATCAGTGTGGTGAAATTGGGTGGGCTGTTTTTGT
This sequence comes from Sminthopsis crassicaudata, assembly GCF_048593235.1. Classification (NCBI taxonomy): domain Eukaryota; kingdom Metazoa; phylum Chordata; class Mammalia; order Dasyuromorphia; family Dasyuridae; genus Sminthopsis; species Sminthopsis crassicaudata. The sequence continues at coordinate 22,829,550 of NC_133618.1, forward strand.
TAATGATTTCTTCCCTATGAAGCTCAGCCATGTGAAAACAGCATAATCAGTTTTGCATGTTAAAAGTACATTAAAGGATTAAGCTGAAGTCAGGGAAATTTTATGAAGATGAGGTGAGGAAATGTAAACAACTGCCTTCTCCAGGATACTTAGGGAAGACTACATAAATATTAGTGAAATCGTAACATTTGTCTAGTACATTGGACTTGTCAAGGTGTTAGGATTACTAAGTGAGAACTGAGGTTGTCTGGACAGTGACAAGGTGAGAATTCAGGTTTTCTGGACAATTACAAGGTGAGAACTCAGGTTGACTTGATAGAGGGGGCAAGCTCATTGGCTGGGGTGGTTCTTCCCAGAAGCCCTTGCATTATCCCACGCCCATTCTCTGGGAGAATAAAAGAGAGGACTCCCAGAGACAAGAAGAAGACTCTGAATTGCATCAGGCTTGTCGGGGCTCTCTGCAGGAAGGGAAGTCACTTCTTTGGACAAGAGTTAACAGCAACTGCCTGGAGACAACGGTTCGTTACAGGAAGAAGAATCTGTCTGAGAGATTTGAGTAGACACAGCAGTTCTCTTCCTAGAGAGCGATCCAGCAGCTTCTAGAGACTACAGCTCGCAACAATTGGCGCCCAACGTGGGGCAAGGACTTTTGCTTATCCTGACAAGAGGAGCTAGACCAGACCTTCGCAATTTGGCGCCCGAACAGGGACAGACACGGTCCTGATTCCAGTGGAAAAGCTTCCGATCTAGATCTCAGTCTCTCTGACCCAGAACCGTGAGTAACGAGGAAACTTTGTTAAAGATTAAGTGAGCGTGCTAATAGATAAATAAGGAACTTAACTTATTAAGGGCTAAACCAGGAATCTCTTATAGTGAAATGGGGCAAACACCTTCTGTTCAAGGAAAATGTTTGGAGAGCATCATCAAGGTTATGAAAAGCCAAGGATTGATTATAATTTTAGAGGAGATTACTGAACTTTTAAGAACTGTGAAGGTTATATGTCCTTCTTTTTCTCTGGAAAAAGAATTGGATCCAGATGAGTGGAAATTAGTAGGAGAGCAATTAGGTGAACACTACAATTGCCTTTGTGACATTTTGCCCTTTGGTTCCAGACCAAACTCAGTTTCCAAAGATACAATTCATACCTACAATTTAATCCAAATGGCTTTAAAAAATGTTATTCTAAAGGAAGAGATGAAGGAGCAAAATGGGGAGGTGTCAACTAAACTAGGTGAAAAGGATGAATCAGATAAGAATGAAGTTAAGTACAATTCTGAGCAACAGCAACAGGAGCACCTCCCATCTCCTCCCTCAATTAACCCTTCAGGGGTGGAGCAAGAAGGAGGAGAGGAAGAGGCAGAAACACAAACAGAATTGTCTGTGAAGCAGTCTAAGCCTATGACAAGATTAGAAAAAGCATTGGTTAAAGCTAAAAGAGAAGGACAGGATATAAGTGATTTTATACATGCATATCCTGTGATTGAAAATACTGACTCTGTAGGTAAAAAAAAGGAGAAGATATGCACCTTTAGATTTGAATAAAATTAAGGATTTGAAAAAAGGTTGTACCCTTTATGGGGCTACATCAGCTTATGTCAAAATGTTACTAGATGGTTTGTCTTATGAAGTCCTAACCCCGAATGATTGGAAATCCATAGCAAGGATATGCCTGGAACCTGGAGAAAATTTATTATGGCTTTCGGAATTTCATGAATTATGTAAAATTCAAGTCAGATGCAATTTGGAAATAGGAGTTAACACACAATTCACTTTTGAGCACTTGGCTGGTGAAGGTCGGTATGGAGAGAATTCAGAACAGACTGATTATACCATGACAATATATGAACAAATTGCTAAGGCTGCAATAAAAGCTTGGGGTGTCCTTCCTGGACAGAAAGATCATGGAGAGGCTTTCACTAAAATACAGCAAGGTCCCAATGAACCTTTTGCAGATTTTGTGGGACGTTTGCAAACTGCTGTCAAAAGAACTATTGGAGAAAATTCAGCTACAGAAATAATGACCAGACATCTGGCTAAGGAAAATGCCAACGAGATTTGCAAAAGAATTATATGGGGATTAGACAAAGATGCTCCTTTAGAGGAGATCATAAGACGCTGTGCTACAGTGGGAACAAATGCTTTTTACACCCAGACAATGATGAATGTGGAAAGACAGGGTCCCTCCTGGCAAGGGACTTCTAGAGAAACTCGGAGATGTTTTCAATGTGGAAAAATTGGACATCTAAGAGCTCAGTGTAGGTATGGAGATACAGTGAGAAGACAGGGTGAGAGAAGACCTAAAACCCCATGTCCAAAATGCAACAGAGGACTCCATTGGGCATCAGAGTGTAGAATAATTCAGGGAAATGGGATGAGGGGCCCAGGTCCAGGGCCCCAGGCAAAAAAGACTTGGGGCATGATGGCAGCTGATGTTACACCCAAAGAACCTTTAGAAGGCCAGGACTCTGATTTAATCAACCAGCAGAAAAGCAATCACATGGCAGAAAGGGATTACCTGATAAGTGAGTCAAAAGGCAATCAGATTGCAAAAATGGATTACACTTGGGGAGAATACAGGCCTTTTAAACCAACAGGGCTGTGTCCAGTGCAAACAACTCCAATGTAATTGCCAGATGATGTGAAGAGATTTAAAAAATGGTAAATAGAAGGAGACCAGATAGGTTAACTGCCTGGGAGAGAGGGTTTGCTTGTATTTCTTCAGCAGGAAAAGGAATCAGATGGGTGCCAACGAGTCATATTCGCCTTGTCCATCAGAGAGAGACAGAAAAAGAGAAAGACCTCAAAATAAAGGAGAAGATCTAAGAAACATCTGACACTGAAAGATCATGGATAATAAGAAGACTGTTAAAGAACTTTTAAAACCAGCAGGAATCATTGGACTTCCTCACACAAGATGAGAATAATAGACAATGGACTTATGGACATTTATAAATTTTCAATTTATGATTATTTGATTATGTTATATACTTCTAGCATGCGTTATGTTACTATGTTACTATATGCTTATGTAATTTATGTAATTATCTGTAATACTTCCCATATTGATGGATTTATGTTTCAAGGTCATGACTGTCCTATGTTCTAAATCAAAAGAAAGGGGGAGATGTTAGGATTACTAAGTGAGAACTGAGGTTGTCTGGACAGTGACAAGGTGAGAATTCAGGTTTTCTGGACAATTACAAGGTGAGAACTCAGGTTGACTTGATAGAGGGGGCAAGCTCATTGGCTGGGGTGGTTCTTCCCAGAAGCCCTTGCATTATCCCATGCCCATTCTCTGGGAGAATAAAAGAGAGGACTCCCAGAGACAAGAAGAAGACTCTGAATTGCATCAGGCTTGTCGGGGCTCTCTGCAGGAAGGGAAGTCACTTCTTTGGACAAGAGTTAACAGCAACTGCCTGGAGACAACGGTTCGTTACAGGAAGAAGAATCTGTCTGAGAGATTTGAGTAGACACAGCAGTTCTCTTCCTAGAGAGCGATCCAGCAGCTTCTAGAGACTACAGCTCGCAACATCAAGGGACATTCATACATACATACATATATGTGTGTGTGTGTGTGTGTGTGTGTGTGTGTGTGTGTGTGTGTGTAATTTGATTTGATTCTCATAAGATAGCTGACAGGATTTATTCTCTTCATTTTACAAACAATGAAACTAAGGCCCAGAAAGAATAAAGAATAATAGTTCCCATATTTTTGTCACTGGCCAATTTGCCAAAAAAACCCTTTATTCACAGTGACCCTCACTCAAACATTTATTAAATACCTACTGTGACCCAACCACTGTGTTAGGCACTTAGCCTACAAAGGCAAAAGTAAAATATGCCCAGGTTTCAAGGACTCTTAACTTCTAGACAATGTGGATAAGGTGCATGCATATTTACATATATATATTCACATCATATACATATGAATATACATATATGGATATTTATTTTCATATATAGGTAGAGTTTCATAAAGTCTTCAGTCCTACTCTCTTGTTCAGAGTCAACAAAGTCCAGTGGTAAGGCAAATAAAAAGTCATTAAGACTGGTGATGACCAAGGACATAGTGGGTTAATCTCAGAGTCTTCAATATTTGCCTAAGCTCTAAACTTTCCACAGTACTTTTTCAGCTACTTTCATGGCCACTGGAAAAAAAAAAAATTCTTTTCATCTGCCCACTCCATGGGGGGAAGTATTTATACACTTGGGGAAGACTGCCCTCTTCCCCTGTTTTAGCTTCTCTGGCAAGACAGTTTTCCCAGAGTATGGCTACTCTGCATGCTACAGCTTCTTGGAAACACAGCTAAGAGTTGAGCTAAACACAGACATCAAAGATGGAGAAACAGTCCTGAAAAGGACTTGGCAAGCCCTCACACCAAAGGTACTAGTCTTCTCTGAACATTCAATGCACTCTACTATGGTTGTTATGTCCATAATATGGTTTAGCTCTAACCCTTCTCTCCCAACTATTGGAGTACCTCGTGGAACAAGAGAAAATGCCTTGGAGTTCAATCTGGGAAATGGGAGTTTGGATCCCAACTCTACATATTCCTTGCCATGTAACCTTCGTAAATGATTTCACTTTTCTGATGCTTAGTTTTCTCCTTTGCAAGGTGAGAGGCCTGGACTCGCTCATCTCTCAAATCCCTTCCAGTTCTAAATCTACTCATCTTTGATTGAAAAGTTCTTAACTCTACCTACCAGACACAGTAAGCCTTGTAACCATCCCAGTTCCCTTCCTGTTATCTTACTCCTCCTTGTAATCCAATAGATCTATCTATACTTCATTTGTCACAAAGATTACCCATGGAATGCCCTTCTGATTCAAAGATTTCTGTTCAAACTCACTACTAATGTGCGAAAGACTAAAAAAAAAACTTTTCAAGCACCAGAGGGTGCTACTCCATCCCTTTCTGGTCTTAAGATGTGGAAAGAGAATTGGATTTTGAATTTGGAATGTCTACCTATATGGGAATCCTACTCCTAATTCTTAATAGTTGGGCGAATCTGATTTTGGTGACCTCTACCTCTTTATATGTGGTCTTAGATAAGTCATTTGCATCCATGAACTTTGGTTTCCAAATCTGTAATGCTTCCAATTTCACTTACCTAAGGGATCATCAATTCAAAGCACTTTATCAATGTATGTAAATGGGTTCTGTCAATATAACATGAAAAGGTCCCCATGGTCAAAGCACAAACATCCCATCATGTGTACATATACACACATACACACGATGTCTTTTTACAAGTAAAAAAAAATACTTCCACAATAATAGACAGAGGCTCAAAAGTATATTCCTTGGGAAAAAGAAGCCTAAATTAAGTGATGCACACACTGAGAGGAAAATGAGTGATAATACATCTTAGCCTAAACAAAGGTGCGAATGAGCAAAAGACTGAAGAGGAGCCTGCTTGAGATTGAAGAACAAGGATGGGAAATGGCTATAGAGAGGAAAGGGAGCACCAAATACTTTCATTTTTATAACTTCCCTGAGGGATAGACCAGCCTCTAAAGTAATATCAAAGGAATTAAAGAAAGCAGAATTAACACTAACACTCACTCATCTTGACTCTCTACAATGTGGTTCCTAACACCATCATTCAACTGAAACAGTTCTCTGCAAGTGTACCGATGGTCTTTTCTTGCCAAACATCATCTCCATTTTTAGCCCTCACACTTCTTGGCCTCTCTTCAGTCTTTGACACTGCCAATAGCCTGCTAGTCAGTCTCACTGCCTTAGGTTTCTTCCCATGCCAGCCTACTCAACTGCCAAAGTGATTTTCCTCAAGCACAGGTCTGGCCATATCACTTTCCTGTTCAGCAATATCTATTGGTTTCCTACCATCTCCACAATTAAATGTAAGATCTTCTGTTTACTTTTAAAGTTGTCCATAACTTTATCCCATTATCCCAATTTCTTATCCCCTCCATAAACTCTGGCGTGATTCTTTTTACTCTTTATTGCACGCAAAACTTCATCTCCCAAATCCATGAATTCATTGCTGCCCATCCCCTACCTCCTGCCCAATTCTGGAACTATTTCTTTTTTTTTATCTCTGCTTTATAATTTCCCTGGCTTCCTTTGAGCTAGAAATCTGCAAGAAGTTTTTCATAGTCCTCTTAATGCTCTTAATTTCCTTCCTCTCTTTAACATCACAGGAAAGCCTGGGATCATCACACAACTAGGAGAATTCTCTTGTTCTTCAGTCCAAATCCAGCCTCGGATACTGTGTGTAGCTTGGAGCTGCCCTTTTACTTTTCTTAGATACTTATTTATGTTCACTTTTCTCCACTGACACTACAACCATTCTGGTAGAGGTACTTGTTACCTCCCATCTGGATTACTGCAATAACTTGTTGGTTGGTTCTGCCTCAAGTCTCTTCCCACTTCATTTCATTCTCTCTCATTATACTGTGAGCTACTTGAGGGCAGAATTGGTTTTATTTGATCTATTTGTTTATTCATTCATTTCTTTATTTGCATTTCTTGCTGATCTAGGATTTAGCTTTAGTAACTGACCAACCAGAACAAGCAACTTCTCCAATCTAATCCTCAGTTTCTCCTATGGAAACTGAGGTCACAATTACCTGCAGTACTCATACCCCAAATATTGTTAAGCTGTCCCAGAGAAATAACATGTCTTGAAAGATTTGTAGATATTAAAGCATCGTATAAATGTCGATTATTATCAGTCTTTCCTGGTACACTCTTACTCCCAGATAGCAATCCCTCAGCAGAACCTCACCTTCCAATGTGAAGGCCAGCAATAACATAAAGGGTCAAATGTGCTATAAACATGGCCATTTTAATTTAATTTCATCAGTGTGGGGGTGTAAAGGCTATGACATATTGCATCCTCCCTTTCTCATCTGCTGTCTTTAACACCCTCCTCACACAGACATTATCGCCAAATCACTAATATTTTTTGCTTCTGTCAATTAGATTTCTTCCCAGAGTGAGCATCTTGTGTCAGTATTGAGGAGCCCATCTGTATGGCATAGACATCTCCATCGCTGCCTCAGCCTTGCAGTGTTTTTTTGCCCTTTTAAAAGTGTTCTATCCTTCTTTTGCTAATGTTAAGTCACATTTTTGCTCTTTATTGAATTGCTTCCACTCCATCTTTTCAGTCCAATCTGCTGGCATCCATAGGTAACTCTCCCTTTTTAGATTTCCTGAGAAGCCCCCATAGCCAGAATATCTTTGAAGGGAAGAAAAAAATCTTCACTCCTTCCATCTGATTTTCCCAATACCACTGGTTTCACACTCACAAAATGTAATAGTATGAGAAATGGGTTGGAATTGATGAAGCCAGGAAATAATTCTGTTTGAATGAGTATTTCCTGTTTCCTATCGATGTGACATAAGATATAGTTTTTAATCTTTCAACCTCAGTTTCTCCATTTGGAAATCAGGAGTAATAATTTTTGCAGTACTTATCTCCCAGGATTTTTGGGAGAATTATGATAGTGATAGCTGATATATTTTCTTAAAGGTTTTTGCACATATGTATATGTGTGTATAAATACATATCTGTACATGTGTATATATTTGTATTTGGATGTGTTTATATATGTATACATACATAAGTGTGTACATATGTATACACACATAAGTGCATGTATATGCTCATACTTGTATTTCTCTTTACCAGTTTTTTCTCTGGATGCAAAGAGCATCTTCATATTCCTTATAGTTACTTTGGATAATCAAAATCAAAAATTAAAATTTATAATAATCAAAATAAAAAAAGTTATTTATTCATCTCTAGGGGAGGGGGAATAAAAATAAATTTATAAAACTTTATTATTTGAAAAAAAAACAGAAAGTTGTGCATAATACAACCGCAGCTCCTTGTGTAATCTTTTCATTATAAAATGGTTTTAAAATGCTTGTTTTATTCCATAACATAAAAATAAAATAAATAACTGAAAAATACACAGATTTGTAAAGTTTACAAAGTGTTTACATATATAATCTCTGATCTTCATACCTTCATTGGGAGGTGGGGACAATTTAAGAATTATTTTTAAAAGGTGGGTGGGATATTGAAGATAAACCTAGTGTAAGCAATCAATATGGTTAGGAAAGGACTGGCAGTGACATGGAAGTCTGCAACTATGCTCTTGGAAAGTGGAAGAATTAAAAACAAACTTGGAAATAGGTGAAATGAAAACAAAAGATAAGAATTGAAATTTATTTTCAAAAATCTGAGAAGATAAAGAGCATAGTAGATGGGACATTGAACCCAGAGTCAAGAAAATCTAGGCTCAAAGATCTCTTCAAATACTTACTGACTCTGCAATCTTAGGCAAGTCATTCAATTCTTTGGAGCTCAGCTTCCTCATCTATAAAATGGTGTCCTTTCTGCTCTAACGCTATAATACTATGAATCTACCGTGTAGTGACTATGTTCCAGGTGACTCTGTGGCAACAGGGTTTTAGAATACGGAAATAACAAAGTGAGAGCTACAAAAGAGCTTATGATGATGATCATAACTCTACCTGAATCATGATCAATTCTATGTGACTACAAGAACCTTTTTCCATGGAGTTTTCTTGGCAAAGATACCAGAGTGGTTTGCCATTTCCTTCTGCAGTATGACTCCATTTTACAGATGAGGAAACTGAGGCAACCAGAATTAAGTGACTTGCCCAAGGTCACAGCTAATAAGTCTGAAGTTGAATTGGAACTGAAGAAGACGAATCTTCATGAAATGCACTGTACCACCTACCTGCTCTTAGAAAGGAGTTTTAGAGATCATCTAATCTATGAGTTCTTCAACCTTTTTTGTGACATGGATCTCTTTGATAGTCATGTGGTATCCATATAATCTTTATGAGAACTACATTGTTACTTTTAAAATTGAAGTGAATAAAAAGTTAAATGTCAATTATAAATTAGTAATATTGACCTTATATGGATTATATGAATGTATATGAATATTTATACATACATATGCAAATGTATACATATGTCTATGTGTATATGTATATTTATAGATATTATATGTCTTCATATATATATATATATATATATCTACATATAAATATATTATGCTTAATTATAGCCTTCTTACACAAGGTAACAAAGCAGGAAAGAAGAGAAAAGAATTGAGCAAAAATTACAAGATAGAGAGTAAAATAAAAACTACAAAAAAGCAAAGCAAAGCAAAGATGAATAGTTTTAAAGATAATATGTAGTGCTTATTATACAGGTTTCCTTGAAATGGAAATTTATTGTCTCATATTCTGAAACCTCTCATGTTCTGCTAACATGACTTTGTTTTTCTTTTTTTCTGTTTTTTTTTCTACTTTGTATGTGTTTAAAATAAAAATTTTTAAAGATAAATTTTGTAAAGTGAGTTCATGGAAATAAAAGAAAATAAAGAAACTAAAATATATTTTTTCACCTTCAAATTCACAAACCCCTTGAAATTTATGAACCTTGATTCCAAGTTAAGAACTACTTATCTGAGTGGATACCCTTCAGTTGAGGAATGAGTGAATAAGTTATGACATATGAAGGCTATGGAATATTATTCTATAAGAAACACTCAGCAGGATGATTTCAAAAGGCCTGGAGAGACTTATATGAACTGATGCTAAGTAAAGTGAGTAGAATTAAAAGAACATTGCATACAGCAACAATAAGATTATGTGATGTTCAACTCTAATGGACAGGGCTCTTTTCAACAATGAGGTGATTCAGGATAATTTGATAAACTTATGAGGGAGAGTGCTTTATGAGCATTCAGAGAGAGGACTGAATGTGGATCACAACATAGTATTTTCAGTCTTTTTTGTTGTTTGCTTTTTTTTTTCTTTTGCATTTTTTCCCTTTTGATCAGATCTTTCTTGGGCAACATAATAAATGTAGATATGCATAGAATTGTACGTTTAACCTATATTGTATTATTTGCTGTCTAGGGATGGGTTAGGGTAAGGGAGGGAGGAAAATTTGGCAAAGGGAAATGTTGAAAACTAGCTTTGTCTATATTTTGAAAATAAAAATCTATTGGTAAGAAAATTATTTTTAATTTAAAAAGAACTACTCATCTAATTAATTCCCTTCATTCCACATAAAATGAATATGGCAGTCAGTGAAAGAAGAAATTTAGCCATAGTCACAAAATTAGAAAAATACAAAAGTATTTAATGCAGTGCCCAGTGGGGGCCTCATATCGCCATTGTTTTTACCTCTTGGCCACACTTAATGCAAAATAGACAAATAGGCCTTCAATGAGGCACTGGAATGGAGTTTCTGGGAGAGGCCTAAACACTATTGAATCCATGATAAGCCACTGGCTTAGATGTCCATAAAGACGAGATGAATATATTTTTTTCTATGAGAAAAATACAAATAATGTAAATAAGAAAGGTAGAAGAAATCTTGAATGGGCAAAGTTCCCACCCCAGAGACCAACTAGTCCAATCTACTCATTTCACAGAGGAGGAAACAAGTGACTTGGCCAAGATCAAACATCAGATGATGGACAGACCAGTTCCAAATCTAACATTCAACTAAAAGGAGAGCTCCAAATCTGAGCCCTGGCCCTTCTGCCAGTAGCTGGGCTTCTACGCATTTTAAAGCTAACAGCTGTGATCTTGTGGAAGATCAAGCCATGTGCTGGAGGCAGCCAGGTGCTCAGCAGGGCCCGAGAGAGTTGGCTCAGTTGTGCTAAACTGAGCAATCCCAATTGTGTCTTCTCCATGTCATTTGAACTGGAAGAGCTGGCAGGAACAAAGACAGGCAGGGCTTGACATTCGAATATAAAGTAAGCCAGAGGCTCAGAGGATAAGGGTTCCATGGATTGAGAGCTGGAAGGGATCCCCAAGGCTGTTGTGTCCAAACCCTTCATTTTATAAGTGAAGGAGTTAAGGAATAGAGAAATCCAATAATCTGATGTCACCCAGGTAACAAAAACATTAGAGGCAGAAAGAAATCAAAGATAAGCTAATCAATATCCTGATTTTGGATTCTTTTCATAGCCAAGAGGGAAAAAAAAAGGAGGAATATTAGACTTGAAAATTGTCATTTTCATATATAGACAGATATGGATATAGATATCTACCATATCTATGTAAAACAATCATATTTATGTATTATTCATTTGCATATTCATGCAATATTATATATAATGAATATAATGTGTATATATGCACAATATTATTTATAATATATGTGTATATCATATAATGCATATTTTATATACTACATATACACAACATATATAATATAAAACACATAGTACATATACAATATTATATATGCAAAGTATACATTATACATCAATATGTGTTACATACAATGCATATATTCACATATATGTATGATTGTGTGCATATGCATGTTGCATATGTGATAGATGTATATTGCTATATGTATTGTTTACTATGTAATATCCACACATAACATTTTAATATGTAATACATGTGAATGTATTACATAAATATAAAACATATGAATGACCACTCTGAAATCAAATATGCCTCCATTTAGTTTGTGTATATTTACATAGTAAGTATATGCACTAAGTACAGACATATATTTTGTCATTTTATTTTTTATATTATGTTATTTATATATTAAATACTATATTGAATTATATGATATTACATTACATTATTAACACAAGATACCTACTAAGAGCAAAAACAATAAAAGAAAGCATGTCGATGATTCACAAAACCAAAATTTTTCCTAAAATCAAACTCAAGCCAGAAGCCATTTATACATTCTCTCTTTAGGAGGTCAGAGTCTAAGCTCTAAATGAAGTGAGAGGTGAATCCACCAATTTTCATTTTCTACTGGATACAGCATTTAGTGTGAGGTAAGCACTGAAGGAAATCGAAAATTTTAAGAGATGCAGCATTTGCATTTTAGAAAGAATTAAGATGTAAACAGAAATTGTAGGGTCATAGATTTAGAGCTAGACCTTCAAGGTCATTTCCTTCATCCTTTCAGATAGATGGATAGACAGACAGACAGAGACAGAGACATCCAGACAGAGACAGACAGACAGAGACAGACAGGCACAGAGACAGAAAGGAGGAGAGAGAGAGAGAGAGAGAGAGAGAGAGAGAGAGAGAGAGAGAGAGAGAGAGACAGAGACAGAGAGACAGAGAGAGAGATGAGGTAGACAGGCACAGAGACAGAAAGGAGGAGAGAGACAGAGAGACAGAGAGAGACAGAGAGAGAGAGAGACAGAGAGAGAAAGAGAGAGAGACAGAGAGACAGAGACAGACAGAGAGACAGAGACAGAAAGGAGGATAGAGAGAGAGAGGAAAGACAGAGAGAGATAAAAAAGAGAGCTAAAGAGAGACAGAGAGAGACAGAGAGACAGAGACAGAGAGAGAGAGACAAAGACAGAGATCCTATAGGACATATAGATATAGATATATCTTATCAGGGAAACTAGGCCTATGAAAGTTGGATAACTTTCCATAGGCAGTAACAGCTGGTATTAAAGTCTAGATTTTCTGTCTCCAAGGAGTTTTATCCATATTATGAACAACAGTGGGAAAAAGCAGTCCAAAAAAAGATCCCAGAAGATCTTAGAAGAAGAAATGGGACCATTCAAATAGCTCAGGCCAATCGCCTCACTTTACAGAGGATAAAACTAGGTTGGAAATGACTAAATGCAGTTGCCAAGATCACTCATAAGTCTGGAGTTGGAAGGGACTTAGAGCTCATCTAGTGCAACTCTGTCATTTTACAAATGAGGAAACTGAGGCACAGTGAGGATAAGTGGCTTGGACAAGATGACACAGATACTTAGTGTGAGAATCAGAGATAAAAATCCAGTGCTTCTGATTTCTAAGCAAATCTTTCCACTGTTCCATGCTACTTCCCAGATTCACAACACTATAGGATAAATCCCTAGAGAGATGAAATGGATAGTATACTAAATATCTGGGAGTAGAAAAAGGAAGCCTTCCTGGAGGAGGAGATATCTGAGCTGGGCTCTACAATTTAGCCTTCTAGGGATTCAGCTGGCAATAATGGCAGGAATTCACAGCATAGACTTTCATAGAAAGCTTTATCTTTAACCACACTTTGGTAAAAAAAAAAAAAAAAAAAAAAAAAAAAAAAAAAAAAAATGGCTTCGACAACCACACTCCCAGCTATGGTTAATGACCCTTGACAATGTGATTGTCCCATGTTGAAATAAAGGGCCAGCAACATCTCGCTCTCACCTAGAGATTCATTATTAGAACAATCCAATATGGGAGTGAGATTGTCAGCATAAAGAATGAAGCCTGGCTCCAGACTTCTTTGGCAGGCAGCAGGGCCAGAGAAAGAAATACCTCCCAGCAGGTGTTCGATATTCATGGAGGGAGAAAGAGAACAGGGGGAGGAGACAGAGAGAGGGGAATGAGAGGATTGCCAACCCTCTGTCCAGCACTAAAAGGCAGGGATGACATGGTATGTTCTTGGACATTTAGAAGCCTCCCTGGAGCTGAATGTCAGACAAAAGCTTCTGGGTGCGTAGGAAGAAGAAAACTCAGTGACAGATTGGGAAAATTTTGTTCTGAGACCAGGAGATCAGAGTGATCCAATTACAGCTTCACAGCATGTTGCATCTATCAAAAAGACTACTAACTTGGTCCTGTATCATCATTTCTTTAAACTGAGACCAGGAGAGACTTAGTCAGTGTCCATTTTGGGGATGAACAAACTGGATGCGTAACAATTATCTGATTGATTTGATCTCTATAAATAACCATAGAATTCCTCCTCTCCCTAAAAGTAAACTCTAGTTCAGGTTTCATTTTGATTCACTTCTGGGTAATAACTGAGTTGGTTCAATCAATGTTGATGTGGGCTGTAACCATAAAGTGCTAGAAAAACAAAAACTATGGCTTTTATTACCATTCCTATTAATGGAAACAGCTGAAGAGGCCCCCAGTGGAACTTGAAAAGTGCCAAGGAAGTTAATCAGTCTCAATCAATCCCCAATCTCAGAATCTCAGCGTTAGAAGGGGCCTCTAAGGCCATGTAAGTTAACTTGTAGTAGTACACAAATCTTCTCCTACATTTGGTCACACGGCTTTTCCCTCAAGCTCCTCAAGAGAAAGGATAGTTTCATCCATAGCATTTGTAACCCACTGCCTAACAGAGTGACTGGCACATAGTAGGTCCTTAATAATGGTTGAGTCAAAAAGGAGAGAGAGATTACTTCCTAAAACAGTCTTTCCCTCCAAAAAAGAATTAAATAATTATTAATTTATGGAATAAAACAAGCATTTCCATAACATAGCACAACAACAACAAAACAATAATTGAAAATTAAATCACAAATCGACTATGTACAACTTGCTATTTCTTTTTTAAATATACAACCAAGTTATTGCGTATTTTTTCCCTTTTGTGGATTAATGCTAAAGATACACAAGAAGTCCCTGCCCTCAGTGCTTCTCTCCAGCAATAAGTTCCTAATTGAACTTCTCATTTTCAGTTTCTCGCCACTGCAGTCACAGAATAGGAGAGTTGGAAGAGACTTAGGTGGCAATCTAATCCAAATTATAACCATAAAAGAATACCTACTGTAGCCTCTTTGTCAATCTGTTCTCAACCTAGCTGCCATCATCTGCCATCGTTAGGACTGAATTGCTCCCGTGCTCAAAGTGGCTCTTATAAATGAAAATCCCACAGCCTCACATTCAAGACCCTCCCTTGTCAAGAACTATAATTCAAATTTCATTTCTAATTTGAATGTGAAAAGAGATAAATTTAGGTATGATAATACAAAGAATTTCATTAGCAAAAATCCTAGTTGTCCCCAGATTAAATGAGCTACTTCAGAGATTCAGATGTTTTCCCTTACTGAATGACTTTGAGAGGTCAAGTAACTTGAAGTCACAGCTATGATCCTATGACTATTCCAGTTGAAAAGGATCTTGGAAGTCATCAAATCCTAACTTTTAACTTTCTACATTATATGTGGATTAACCGTGGAGCTTGTAGGTTTCAAAAGTGGTCCCTAATCCTTGTTCTTTATATTTTCAGGTTCACTAATTTATGACAAAGTAAAGAAGTCATCTTTTGGATAAAATAGGAATAACACATATCTAGGAAAGGTTACATGGTAGAGTTTGTTTCCTGTCAAGGGCTTCACTTACTTTATCCTGAAGTTGCCTCAGTGTTCTTCAGGGACAACAGAGCAGCTAAAAAGCAGAGTCTGGAAATGTGGGATAGAGTGTCAAATCTCCACTCAAACAATAACCTTGTGATCTTGGGTATTCACTTAGCCTCTGTTCAATTCAGGTTCCCCATATACAAAATGGGAGCTTTAAATTGGATCACAATTAGTCAATGAACACACTATACTCTTCTTATGTGCTAACTGTTGGGATATAGGAAAAAAAAAAGTATTTCCTCCCCTCAATGAGCTTTTATTACATCTGAACTCGGAATTATGCTTTTTTTTAATTAGATGACCTTCAAGTTATGTTATAGCTTTCAAAGCCTATATCTATTCAAAACTCTAAGTCTATTCAATTCTCTGGGGGAAGATGGGTTAAGTTATGGAGGGAGGGGTGAGGAGAGAGGGTCTAATTACCCAAGAGAAATATATTTTTTCAACTCAAGGATATTTTGTCTCATATTGAATAATCTGATAGATTATTTGGGCACATAGAGCTGAGGTTAGGGTCTACACACTTTCTATATGGACATGACTTCTTGAATTTTTGGTATACTATTAATTTGGTAATCCAATAATCATTAATTCCATTAATTAATTAATTAATTGACAAGCACTTTTTAAGTACGTGCCATATATGGAAACACAGAACAACAAAAAAAGCCCCTGCCCTTAAGAAGCACATAATCCAATGGGGGGGGGGGGAAATGTGCAAAAGACTACATATAAGTAAGACATATACGAAATAGATTGGAGGTAATTTTAGAGGAAAGACACTAGCATAAAGGGGATTCTTTTGGAAGGTGGGATTTTGGTTGGGACTTGAATGAAGTCAGGAAGAAAAATCACAGAGCTGAGGAGAGAATCTGAGATATGAGCCATTGATGGTGGAAATTCCCAGCATGGTGATGAAATATCATATGAATTACAGAAAAGAGAATGTCAGTGTGTAAACATCTATGAACATAGAATATCTATAGTATGAATGGAGACAATCTCAGAAGGAAGAGAACGTTTAATTCAATTCATCAGGGATTTATTAAGTCCATACTACACATCACTGCTTATAGAACATGTTAGAATTTCAAGAACAAAAAAGATAAAGTCTCAAACTTCAAGGGGGAAAATAAAAGCTATGCTGAAAAGTAAAGTTAACATGTGTCTAAGATAAATATAAAATAATTGAGGGGTGTGATGGTAAGGAGAAAGTCTCAAAACTGTATGATTTAGGAAAGACCTTAAATAGAAGATAGTCAAGTTAGCTGATGCTCGAAGGGAACCAGTGGTGACAAATCATTGAGGTGGGGTGCATTTTAGTCATAGAGAACAGATCTGTGTTAAAGTATGAGAAGTGTGCATAGGAAAATGTTGCTGTACATGGGAGATAGTTGTGTACAATCAATTATGGAAAAATAGGTCAGAGATCGAGTGTGAAGGATTTAAAGTGTTAAAGAAAATTTGATCCAAGTGTTTTAAGGGTTGTGGCCTAGGGCCATGATGTTCCATATGTGTAAATTTCTACTTCAGGTCCTGCTTCAGATCTTTCTTCCTCCCATTCTCCTAATCAAAACTTTGCTGAACTGAGTCCCATTTCTTCAGAACTCTGCTCTCATAAAGTTTTAAAGGTGCAACACATGAATAGTTTAACTTTCCAAGTAAGATTTTTAGCATTTTGACAGAGGCCCTCCCTCAATCAAAGTCTTTTGTTCCAAAGAATGATAATGGAGGGAATTTCATGAACTTTCAGGTGGGAAGGTCCCGCTTAGCAGTCCCCCACTTAATTTGCACACATCAGCTCTGGTAGAAATCAGGGGAGGGAACAAGGGGACAAAACAGAGACTAAAATGACATCCATTCCCAGAGCTAATCCATCATGGGTACCCACCTATCTTGATCATTGCAAGTTAACTGCTTTTGCACCTCCTGATGTGGCGGATGGGAAATGAGTCTCTGGGGGGTGACAGCAAGAAATTAATTTGATCGATTTATTTTCTGTGTTCTACGTTTCAGGAGCAAACGCTCTCTCCATCCCAATGGTGCACATTTATGCTCTCCCATTCTCAGAAAGCAAATTTATAGTGCCTAACGAACAAAATTCTTTCAGTGAAGGTCAAAGACAAATTTGCCCATCCATCTCTCTTTACCTTTGTGGGCAGCCTTCCATTGTTTTTCTCTCTCTTTAATTTCTGAGTTTGGGGCTTGGGGGTTGGGGAATCTATTTTGAAAAGAGGAGGGAGTAGAGGAAAGAAAGGGTCCTTAAGAAGCTTAGCTCTTTCTTGATCCCCACATTTTTTGTATTCTACCATGTTGCTGCTTTGTAATTATTTTGCATAGATTTTGAATCAATTTAATATTTTTATAACAACTAAAATTTATATAGCATTTTAAAGTTCACAAAGTACTTCATATATATTAACTCTGATTTTTACAATAACTCATTGAGGTATGTGCTATTATTATCCCCATTTTATAGATAAGAAAATTGAGACACAAATGTTTAAATTACTTGTCTGGTCTCCCACAAACCACCCCGACTCCAAATCCATTGGATCGATGTGACAAGTCACCTCACTTCCCCATCTCTTTACACCAGTAGAATATGAGTGAGGGAAGGGCTTATATATATTTTATTGTCTTTGTTACCCACCCAGTGAACTTTTATGCTGCGCAGTGAATGTTTGAGAGGACATGGGAAAGAATGAAATAAGATGAACTGACCCAGAAAGAGAGAGAGAGAGAGAGAGAGAGAGAGAGAGAGAGAGAGAGAGAGAGAGAGAGAGATTTACAAGTAAGTAGGACTTTCCAAATTGCTGAGATTAAAGATTGATTTGAGTATGGATTATTCCTTAAACACAACAGTACCTGGCACAAATCATGTGTTCAATAAATGATAAGGACCTATTGAATTTAGCCAAATTGGAATGAATTTAATAGAAAACAGACAGAATTATGAAGGATAAATAACTCTGGATTTGGAATCAGAGAAGTGAGTTTAAGTTTGGTCCTTCCACTAACTACAAATGTGAATTTGAACAAGTCATTAAACTTCAAATAACTCAGTTTCCTCATCTGTAAAAACATCTAGTTGACTTCTTTCGTCCCTTCTACTTAATTTCCCATTGCCTGCTTGGTTTTGACTCCACAAATACCCTGCCTGGCACTGGGAAGTTCTCTCACCCCTTTCAGCTTTTTTTTACATACTTTTATTTCATTAGATTTTAAGATCCTTGAGGGAAAGAATTGTCTTTTTTTCTTATCTGCATCCTCAGTTCAAACACAGTGTCTAGCACATAGTAAGTACTTGATAAATGTGCTCTACTAACTAACTCTATATGTATGATCCAGTGATTTGACTCTAATCAAATTGTATCAAATAATGGGGATCTCAGACAATGATTGAGGACACAACTTAGCAAAAACACAAAACCATTGTGAGGGGGATGAAATAAAGAAATAAAATCTTCCCATATTCCTCTGGAAACAGAAAGCTGCTCTTCTGCATTAATTTAAGGAAGGGCATTATTAAGGCAGGGACTATTAATTTCCAATTCCTAGACAAGCAAGATCTGGCACCTAATTTGTCTGTATTTCTTGCTCACTTGAGTCCCAATTTTGTCATTAGGTAGGAAAGCTCCAAGTTTATAAACTTGGGTGAGAGACTTTCAGAGCATGGAAATGTGGGTAAAGGAATTCCAAAGCTTTGCAGACATGATGTATCGGCAGTGGAAGGGATGAGGCGGAGGGGCCTGACCATTAGGGGTTCAGGAATAGTCTCCTGAAAGTGATAGCACAAGAATTCATCCATGAAATAAGATAAGAATTCATAGAGATGAACATAAGGAGGATATGAATTCCAGGTATGGGGAACAGCTGATGCAAAGGCAGAGTCAACAGACAGACCGGTATAGATCAGGTACAGTAAGCTAGCCAATTTTGCTGCAAGGTGGAATGCATGAGAGCAATGTAAAAGAAATATGATGAAGTAATAACCCAGTTGTGAAGGGCTTTAAATGTCAAACTGAGAAGTTTCTGTTTTATCTTAGAGGTAATTGGGAAGCACTAGAGATTGATGAATCAGTAAAGAAGCATTTATTTCACACCTACTGTGTACCAGACCCCCTTGTGAAAGCTCAGAGCATGGGGCTAAGCTCTATTTTAACCACATTTGTGACATCATCAAACCTTTTTTGTCTTTGTGGAGAGAGAACAATGTACAGTGAAGGGAGAGATGTTTCTGGCCGAGACTTTCCTTAGATCTAATTTTGACTCATAAACTCAGTAGCCCTATGTGAGAAAAGACTTATAATAGATTAACTCATTGTATTGTTGGGAGGAAAGCACTTTAGGAACCTAAAGAAAAATGAGCTGTTGACCATTAATGATCATAGTTTGCGTATGTTTCTTTAAATTCATGCCATTTTTTTTAAAAAATGGATGTATATTGCTCAGGAAATGGTTGAACAGATAATAATATGTCACTCTCAGTCAACTAACATTTATTAAACACCTATTATGCGCCAGGTACTATTGCTAAGTGCTAGAAATAAAAAGAAAGACAAAAGCCAGGTCCTGCCTTGGAGAAATCTCACAATTCAGTGAGAGAGATTAAGCATGTAGATAACCACATAAGAATGGGATGTATACACATAATATATAATTTGAAAAAATTAGACAGAAGGCATTATGAGTATTAAGGGAGTTCAAGAAAGACTTATTGAAGAATGCAGCAAATTATCATTACAGCATAGAGAATGATAAATAAAAAAAATCTATAAAAATATGGAAAGATTCGTTTAAAAAAAAGTAAAACAATGAAGAAAAGCCATGAAGTCAATTTAAAGCCATGGCCACAATCATATAAATTAAAATTAAATAAGTAATCTGTTTAAGATTACACAGTAAGTAAGGAACATAGTAAGCATTTGTACCTGACTTTTCTGGCTCTATAGATATCCATTGCATAGTATAGTGACATATTTGAAAGGGAATATATGAGAATTAAAGGCAATTAGTAGTAAAAGGAAGTAGGACTAAGGAAACAGTTTCAGATAAAAATTACATACAGACTGGGCCAGCTTTAGCTTCATAGATAGATTTCTTATATTCAGCAATATGTCCTAGAAAGATGATAAATTTACTTTTGAATTCATTGTTCTGATTCTTACTGAATGTGACATAGTCACAGTATTCAGAGCTGTATGGAACTTCAGAAAGCACTGAATTTGGCTCTGTAATTTTATACATGAAGAAACTGAAATCAAGAAAAATGAAGGATTTTTGTCCTTTTTTCCTCCTTCCTTCCTTTCTTCCTTCCTTTCTTCCTTCCTTCCTTCCTTCCTTCCTTCCTTCCTTCCTTCCTTCCTTCCTTCCTTCCTTCCTTCCTTCCTTCCTTCCTTCCTTCCTTCCTTCCTTCCTTCCTTCCTTCTTTCTTTCTTTCTTTCTTTCTTTCTTTCTTTCTTTCTTTCTTTCTTTCTTTCTTTCTTTCTTTCCTTCCTTCCTTCTCTTTCTTTCTCTTTCTTTCTTTCATCCTTTCTTCTTCCTTTCCTTCCTTCTTCCTTTTTCCTTATCCTTTCTTTCTTTCTCTTTCTTTCTTTCTTCTTCCTTCCTTCCTTCCTTTCTTTTTCTTTCTTTCTTCCTCTCTGTCTTTCTTACTCTATTTCTTTTTAAATGAAGGCCTTGTCCAAAGACACTAAAAAGACAATTGGTATATTCAGATCTTGAACTCAGATCTCTTCCCAATCCATTGCACAACATATCCCCCTATTTTGTCTTGTTTTACAGTCTAGTTCCATGAAATGAACAGTTAATTTGACCTTTGAAGACATGAAATTACATATTAGCTACAAAACTGACAGCTTGTGATCTTCGTTATGTTACTTAATATCCTTGTGTCTGTTTCTTCCTCTACAAAATGGAGTAGAATAAGATTGTTAAAGTCTCTACCTACTCTAAATCCTAGGGTTGTTTCCCTCATTCTTCAGGCTCAGTTGAACAAAGGAGGGGATAAAGAGGAAGAGGATGAGAAGTATGATAGGGAGGAAAAAATACCTTTAGTCCTTTCAGGAGAAAATTCATTTTTTCTATTTGTTTCTCTCAGATCAAGCAAGTTCTTATAATCATTTCTAATACTAAAATACAGTGGCCATTCAATGATGGTCACACTTTGTCCATTAAGACTATATCCACTCATATGAAAAAGTGTTCCAAATCACTACTGATCAGAGAAATGCAAATTAAGACCACTCTGAGACACCACTACACACCTGTCAGATTGGCTAAGATGACAGGAACAAATAATGATGAATGTTGGAGGGGATGTGGGAAAACTGGGACACTGATACATTGTTGGTGGAGTTGTGAAAGAATCCAGCCATTCTGGAGAGCAATTTGGAACTATGCCCAAAAGGTTGTCAAACTGTGCATACCCTTTGACCCAGCAGTGCTACTACTGGGCTTATATCCCAAAGAAATACTAAAGAGCGGAAAGGGACCTGTATATGCCAAGATGTTTGTGGCAGCTCTTTTTGTTGTAGCTAGAAACTGGAAGTTGAATGGATGTCCATCAATTGGAGAATGGTTGGGTAAATTATGGTATATGAAGGTTATGGAATATTATTGCTCTGTAAGAAATGACCAGCAGGAGGAATACAGAGAGGCCTGGAGAGACTTAATCAACTGATGCTGAGTGAAATGAGCAGAACCAGAAGATCACTGTACACTTCAACAACAATACTGTATGAGGATGTATTCTGATGGAAGTGGAAATCTTCAACATAGAGAAGATCCAACTCACTTCCAGTTGATCAATAATGGACAGAAACAACTACACCCAGAGAAGGAATACTGGGAAGCGAATGTAAATTGTTAGCACTACTGTCTATCTACCCAGGTTACTTATACCTTCGGAAGCTAATAATTAATGTGCAACAAGAAAAAGGTATTTACACACATATATTGTATCTGGGTTATATTGTAACACATGTAAAATGTATGGGATTACCTGCCATCGGGGGGAGGGAGTGAAGGGAGGGAGGGGATAATTTGGAAAAAATGATTAAAAAAAAAAAAAAAAAGACTGAATCTAGATATTCAGTTCCATTTAAATTAGGTCAATGGCATTTTTTATCTTATCTTTTCTTTTTCTTACATAGAAAATAGAAAAAGAAAAAAATATCACCATGTGTATAATAGGATATGAGAGGATTCAAAACATTTCTATTTCAAGAACATTTATATATTAAGTTGTATGTATCTTGTTCAGAGATGGCAAAATTTTCATTGTTTCCTTGTAGGATTTATTTTTGTTTTCTACTGTGCAGTTTTACTTTATTATTGTTTTTCCATTTCTCTTTCCTCTCTCCCAAGAAGGCTACAATTAAGTATATGTATGTGTTGCGACATAAACTTATATATACATCTATGTATCTCTCTCTCTGTCTTTCTCTCTGTCTCTCTCTCTGTCTCTCTCTCTCTGTCTCTCTCTCTCTCTGTCTCTGTCTCTGTCTCTGTCTCTCTCTCTCTGTATATATATATACAAAAATAGATATACATATATATATATATGTATATCTATTTTTGTATGTAAACACACACACATGAATGCACACACACTTCCTCCACCTTTATTTGTTTCTCAAGGAATAAAATTGAGTTAAAAAGTATGCCCTTAATATATGGACTCTTCAAATCTAACCTTAAGTGATTAATAATGTTAGACACATTTCTAATTATTTTAATTTCTAATAATTTTCAAGATCAAAAGTATGAAAAACCTAGCACATTTAAGTAATCTTATAGCCCAGGGAAAGAGAAGGTAAAGGGTCTAATTTCAGTAGTTGGCAACAAAATCATTTGATGAAAAAAGAAAGATCATGCTTCCTTGTTGTCAACTAGATAAGGCTAGAATGAAATGCCTTGAGGCCTAGGTTTTAAATTTCTATATTCTGGAAGGGAAATCTTTCCTAGATCTTGTCCATTAGCTGAGTCAATTTTATCAGGTTAGAAATCTATTCCTTAAGAAGTACACAAATAGCTTCCCCAAAGGAAATAGGATCCAGGGCAAGGAACGTTTAGGAGATATAGAGCATGGCAAGAACAAGCAGTTGGTATGAAGGTTGTGGACCAGGGAGAGAAGTCCCGAGCATGGTTGCTGGTGCTTGAACTGAAGACCTATTTTGCTGATGTTATAAGAAATGAGAACAGGCAGTTCCTCTGGAGAGTTCAAGTCAAAGGATTAGAACTGTTGCCTAACATGACAGAAAAAGAAAATGAGACATGCTGGATGAGAAATGAAAAGCATAGAAACATTAATACACTGTTGGTGGAGTAATGAACTGATTCAACCATATTAGTCAACTATAACCAAAAGAGCTATAAATTTAAACCCAATACTATCACTAGTAGGTTCAAGTCATATAGAGATCAAAGAAAAAGGAAAAAAGGATTTGTGTGTACAAAAATATTTACAAAAGCTTTTATTTTGGGGGGGCAGAAATTGGAAATTGAGGGCATGCCTATAAGTTGTGACATGACTAATCAAGTTGTATATGATTATGATGGGAATGGTTTAGAAAAATCTGAGAAAATCTATATGAACTGATACAAAATTAAATTAGTAGAATCAGGGGAATATTGTATATAGTAAAAGAAATACTGTAGCAATAAACATCTTTGAAAGATATAGCTACTCTAATCAATAAAATGAGTCAAAACAATTTGAAAAGATTCGTGAAGAAAAATGCCATCCACCTTCACAGTTAGAACTGATGAAATGCGTGTGAATCATAATTTTTTAACTTTATTTTTCTTGGGTTTCTTGAGGATTTTTTTTGTTTGTCTATTTTTTTATTATTTTGCCTTTTAATATGGCTAATATATAGCATTCGTTTTCATAATTCCATGTGTATGATAGGTCTTATGTTATTTGCCTTCTCAACAGATCAGGGAGGGAGAGAATTTGTAATAATTATATTAAAACCATCTTTTAAACGAATGCTAAAACAAACAAAACAAGCAAAAAGCATGTATTGATGCCTGAGAATTGGGCTGTTTTAAGGCAGGTAGGTGGTACAATGGATAAAGATGGCACTGAAATTAGGAATCCTGAGTTCAAATCTGACCTCAGTCACTTACTAACTGTGTGACCCTGGGCAAGACACTTAATTCTATTTGTTTAAGCTTCCTTATCTGTAAAATGAACTGAAGAAGGAAAGAGCAAACCTCTTTGCTAGGAAAAAAACAAAAGAGCAAATTTAGATATGGATGGATAGATAGATAGATAGATAGATAGATAGATAGATAGATAGATAGATGGATGGATAGATGGATAGATGGATAGATGGAACAGATGGATGGATGGATATAGATAGATAGATGGATAGATGGATGGATAGATTTTCAAAAGAATTTGAAAAGACTCATGAAGGAAAATGCCATCCACCTTCACAGTTAGAACTAATGAAATGTGTATGGATAAATGAATGGATAAACAGATAGATAGCTAGAGAGAGAGAGAGAGAGAGAGAGAGAGAGAGAGAGAGAGAGAGAGAGAGAGAGAGAGAGAGAGAGAGAGATTACAGAGTTTTCCTCCCCACCAAAACAAATCCCTACAATTAACAAACAGTTAACTTCAACCGAATATCTGAAAGCTAACAGCATTAATACACAGATGAAATCAGTCAATATGTTGAGAGTCTATGATTTCTCAGGTGTGACAAATTCCAGCATTAAAAGAGATTGAAGGAAATCTATAATCTGTCTTCATTTCATTTTATTCCTATCCCTGGCATTTCTCCTTAACTTTTAGAACCAGTCTAGGTAAAGTTCCTGATATCATTTGATAATTATTACTTCTGGTGTTCTTGATATCTAAAGTATTGAACTTGATTCAGAGATCTTGACTTCAAATACCAAATTTGCCCCTTGTTGCCTGAGAGACCTTGAGCAATATAAAGGGTTTAACCTTGATAACTGGTAAGGGCCTAAACTGGCAGTTAGCATGCTACACATTGTTCTCAATAAATGATGCTTGGTTCTTATTTTCTCCAATAATCAGATACAGAAGTCATTTGCCTTACTCAAAATCTTACAGTTCATTAATGATGGCAGAGGTGGTACATTATAGGCCTCATGGTTTAGTACTAGGACATCTTTATATAAAATTTGCTTGACAGTTTTACTTATGCCTTTATATTTCTAGACATGCTCTTCCCAACCTCCATCTACTGAGCTAAAAAAGAAAGTTAGACAAAACTCAATGATACAATGCATGTTCATCACAGTGTATCTAGCAATCCACATTGTGTCTCCCACGTATTGCTCAAAAGTGAAGGAGGTGCATTTTTTCACCTCTCCTCCATGGCCAAGATCTGGCATGAAAATGATATATAATGAAGATATGTCTTATTTTTATTTTATTTCACAATATTGTGATCATTGTGCATATTATGTTGCTGTCTCACTTCATTTACACTGTCTTTCCATTGGTCTCTGAATTCCTCATATTCAATCAATCAACATTTTAAATGTCAGGTTCTGAGTTAAATTCTGGAATAAAAGCAGTACTGAGAGACATCTTGTAGATAAGAACCCCTTCCCTTTCAATGATGTACATTGGGAATATCAGTAGCTATAAACCATCTTGGATTCTGTCCAAATTCAACCTGCTCTAAGCTGAATTCTTCCCTAGAAGGAATAGGAATCTCAAGAGATTCTAATGAAATTATCCTTCTCTTTTGAGCAAAGCATTTACCTGACATGTTCAAGTTTGTGAGTCTATTCCCCCATTTTTACTTACATTGAATTTCTTCTTCCGAAAGGATTAAACTTTAATTTTAATTTAGTGTATGGTCCTAATCACAAAGTAAGAGCCAGGTACGGAATGAAATGAGAATGATAATAGTCACTGCCATTAGTATAACATTTTGAGGTTTGCAAAGGCTTTACATATATTACTTCATTGAGTCTAATAAGAACCCTGTGTGGTTGGCACTATAGATAGTATTCCCATCAGAGAAATGAGGAAACTTAGGTTTCAGAAGATTAGGAGGCTTCCCTAGGATCTCACCACCAAAAAGTGACTGAAATAGGAACTGAAATCAGGATTTCCTGCCTCCAGATTCAATGCTATATCCATTAAAGTGTCCTGATTGAGGAAGATATACAGAGCTACAAAGGCTTTCAGAGGATAAAAGTCCAATCTTTTGTGTAACAAATGGGGAAACTGAGTCCCAGGGAGATTGAAAAAAAAGCCCAAATTCATACATGGAGTTGTCCATTGAAGTGGGACATGAAGTCTAGAGGTAGTTTTCATTACCACACTGTTCCTCTGGGAAAAAAATAGAAAAGAAAAAGTCTACACCGATGAAATTTTGTATGAAATATCATCATACCTATTTCTCTCTGATGGAAATGGGAGAATGACAAAACTTTCTGTACACTATCCTTTATCACACATTTACCTTTTCAGAGCTAAAGGGAATTCAATTTGACATCCAACTGTGAATTCCTAAGGGCCACAAACACTTCAGCAGGGGATTGCAAACTGGGGGGTTGAGATAGCACTGCCAGGTAATTGCTCATCTTTGATGAACTACTTACTGTTGGAAAACATACCAACTGGGCACAGTCTCTCATCATATATTGCTAAAATATGATGGGAACTTAATTGTTCCCCCCCTAAAAACCCTGAAAAGACAGCAGTTACAAATCCCTTCTCTATATCACATGCATTGAGAAAAAAAGAAAAGAGATACGTCTTGCCGAAGATAGCGCCCTGCTGCTACTTTGCTTCTTTGCTAAGCATGGCACCCAAGGAACGCCTTCTTTTTCACATTGCCTACTTGCATTGCTGTGCTTTGCATGCTGTTCATTTAGTTGGCAATCCTTAAATTCTCCCCCTGTCTCTTTATGAAGAGTTATTCTAGGTCTGGATCTTTCTGTAGTCTGTTCCTAGGTAGGCTATTTTCACAGTAAAGTGATCTCCTGCCTCTGTCCAAAAATATACCCACTCTGTCAAGGTAGCACCCTCTAAGGAATGATAGAATTTATAAATTAGAAAGGACCTCAGTGGCCATCTGGGGCAGGTAGGTGACAGAGGAAACAAAATGCTGGCCCTGGAGTCAGAAAAAACTTGTCTTCCCGAGTTCAAATCTAGCCTCTGACACTTCCTAGCTGTCTGACCCCAGGTAAATTATGTACACTTGTTAGCTTCAGTTTCCTTATCTGAAAAAATGTAATGGAAAGGGAAATAGCAAACATCTCTAGCAAGAAAATTGAAATGAGGTCACTAGGAGTTGGATGTGGCTGAATGATGACCAAACAATGGTAACTATCCTTAGACATCTATTTCAAAACATGCAAACAGATACTAATAATGACATGTCTGAGAAACAGACTTCTAGGGAAGAATAAACTTGTTTAAAATAGCCCATTCTACTTTTTGGACAAATCTGATTTTCACAAAATTCTCCCGTGATATTAAGGCTAATTCTTCCAATTTTCTGTCTTTGGCCTTGCCTTCTGAGACCACATATGGATCTCATCTTTTTTATATGGCAGTCTTTCACACATTTCAACTTATGTTGCAAGTCCTAATTCCTTTAAGTCTCTCTTCTTCACGTTAAATATCCCTTAGAATTAGAACCTGCCTATCAAATGGAACCTCGATGGACTTCTGGTCTAAACGATGCACAAAAGCATAATCCCAGCATCACACCCGCACTGCTCATTTCTACTATAGCCCCTGTATTAGCTTTTATCTATCATCATAGGGTGTGGGCACATAGCCTTCCACCATTTTGGTTGTTCTCTTTTTGGACACTCTTCATCTTACTGATGTCCTGCCTAATATGGCCTAGAACAGAACACAATCCTCCATTGTTTGATTCAGAATGAGAGTAGACAAACTACCACCTCCAAAAAGTTAATCCCAGCTTCAGGAAGCCCACAAGTGCATGATTGCACTCATCATTCATAACTGATCTTTCAGTCCACTCCCCACGACCAAATGCTAATGTGGCTCTTTCATATTTTATTACTGAAATCTATTTTTGAACCATACATTTATCCTTGTTAACACTATTTTATTTGAATCAGCCAAACATACTAGCCTCTCAAGATCTATTTTTTCTAGAGTTTGATTGGAGTTGAGTGGGTTAAATAACACCTAGGCATCTAGATAAGAAAGTATATTAAAAATAGCTCTGAAGGAAGTAAGACTGGGTTCAAATCCAACCTTAGAAACTTGCCTATTATGTGAAGTTAATATCTGTTTGTCTCAGTTTCCTAAAATGTGAAATAGGGATAATAATATTACCTATTTCCTGGGATTTTTGTGAAAATCAAATGTGATTAGCATATCTTAATCTTAATAATTCTTATATAAATATATAAATAATCTTAATAAAATAAAAATCTTTATAAAATACCTGATATATAGCAAGCAAAGCACTTTAATATTTATTTTCTCTTTTACCTTTTCTCTCTCCCTTTTCTTCTTCTATACCAGTTTTCCTTCTTCCTTTCATTCCATCCACACTCTCTCCCTTCCTTTTTTCCTTCCTTCATTTATTTGTTCATTTCTTCCTTCCTTCCTTCTTTCCATCGAACCTCCCTTCCTTTTTTTATTCATTTCTTCCTTCTTTTCTCCCTCCCTTCCTTGATCCCTTCCAGATATGTTTCAGAATTGTCTTCTTTAGTCAATTCATGAATATATAGGAATCATGGGAAAAGGAATACCTACTCCCTAGAGCCTGTGAAGGGGAAAAAAAATGGAAGCTGAGCCCTCTACTCATTCTTGGACATCAAAAACTTGGCCTACTCTAAGGTTGGTACTGGAGAAAAGCCCAGTTTCTGTGCCCTTTTATAGAAACATCTTAGCCCCTCTTCTTCTTTGAACATTTTCTCACTGATACAAAGTAGTTATAAAAAGGAAAAAAAAGTGATTGTACTTTACAGGGGGAGGAAAAAAAACACTTAATAGGATCATAAATTGAGGAGAATACCATCCTTTCTAGATATTTCAGAACTCGGAAGCCAGGTGGCCATCCTGGCATCAGTGAATAGATTGAAGGCATGGAGAGAAAATGATTTTGGGAATTGTGTTCAAGTTGGGAGATGATTAAAGTAGAGCCAGAGTCCATCTGGAAGTAAAGTTATATGCATTGTGTTCAAGTCCCGATTGTTCTAACAAGAAAATTTAGGAGCTTCAATAAGTTTTGGAGTGGTTTGAGATTTGAATGTAAGAGCAAATAACTTCACACGCTGAAAGCCCTCATTGGCCATAGAGATTGCTAAGGAATAAACACTTGGAAAAATTAGGTCAGATTTTATCAAGAAGAACTTAGCTGAATCGTGACTTCCTTGAGCTCAGCTCTGTCGGTTTATTTCAGAAGGGAAATATCCATGGGAGAGGGAGTCTCCAGAACATTTTTTCCCTCAAGACATCTAGTGGGAAATCAGATTGAATTTGACTTTAGCGGGTGTGATGTAAAATCCCAACACTGACATTTATAATCTGTGGGACTTTGAGTGAATCGATTTCTCTTCTGGACTTAGTTTCCTCATCTGTAAAAGGAAAGGGTAAGAAAATGCAACCTTCTAAATCCTTTCTAGTCTTTAGATCCATTAGTTTATGATTCCTTTGTTATTTCATGAAAATATGTTGTGTAGGTTATTAGCTTGAAGTAAAAGCACCAGCTCTGCAGGAAAAAAAAAAAGAAAGGAAAAAAAACAGGTTCATGTTCTGCCACTTAGCCTCCTTGGGCCTCAGTTTCCTGAGGGAAACAATGAGGGCATCTAAGTCAATGGTTCCAAATAGCTTCCAAAGTAATTTTCTTCAATTGCAAGTCTGACTGTGTTAGCTCCCTGTTTAATGAAGTACAAAGTTTCCCTATTACTTCAAGGATCATATATAGACATTCCTTGGCATTGAAAGTCTATTATACCTGGACCTTATATTTATAGCATTTCTTCCATATACTTACTTATTGTTTAGTCACTTTTTAATCAAGGCTGACTATGACCCCATAGTTTTTTCTTGACAAAGATACTAGAACAGTTTGCCATTTCCTTCTCAAATTCATTTTACAGATGAGGAAACTGAGGCAAAGAGGGTTAAGTGACTTGCCCAGGGTCACAGATTTAATAATCGTCTAAGGCCAGATTTAACTCAGGAAGATTTCTTCCTGATTTCAGACCTAGAACACTATCCACTGTGTTACCTAGCTGCCCAATTACACACTATAGGCTTTCAAAACTGACATCCTTATTGTTATTCCTATAAGCCTCTCCTTCTGACTCTTTGACTTGACTTTGGCTTTGTCCCAAGTCTGAAATGAATTCCTTTCTGGCTTCTGAAAGGAAGTTTCTGAGAGGAAACCCTAGTTTTCTTAAAAGTTTTAGCTCAAAAGCCATCATAAACATGAAGATTTTACTGACCTTCCATACTGTTTTAATGCTTCCTTGTCAAAAAACCAATTTACATCTATTCTGAATCTCTTATCTTTATCTCCATCTCTTTCTCTTTTTTCTGTCTCTCCACACACATGTATACATAGATCTCGTTTCCCTTTCCTAGATTTTAAGTTCCTTGAAACAACTGGTTTTAATTTTATCTTTATATCCTCAACACTTAGCACAGATCCTCAAATAACAAACACATAACACATGTTATTTTCTTAATTAATTGATTGTCTCCAAGAGTCCTTTAAGTTATGAAGTCAATTAACATTTTCTGTAAAAAATCTTTTCCATCATCTCAAAATCCTATGGTTAACCAGTGGTCCTCAAACTTTTTAAATAGGGGCCAGTTCACTGTCCCTCAGACTGTTGGAGGGCTGGACTACAGTTAAAACAAAACCTCACACTCTGTCTCCACCCCTCAGCCCATTTGCCATAACCCGGCGGGCCGCATAAACATCCTCAGTGGGCCACATGTGGCCCGTGGGCCATAGTTTGAGAACTCCTGGTTAATACTAATCTTTAAAATTATGTTAGCTGGTGATTCCCTACCTATAAGTAGGTGACTGAGGAAGATTTATGCCTCAGTTTCTTAGTAGCTATGTGGCCATGGAGAAATATTTTAGCTTTTCTTAGCCTCAGTTTTCCTCATCTTTAAATTGGGACTAATAATAGCATCCTGCCTCTCAACAGCTTTGTAAGCATCAAATGAGATATGTAAAGTTTTACCAACCTAAAGAGTTATATAAATGGCATTGTTAATGTTGTTATTAGCATTATTATTATTACCCAAACTCTACTAAAAACCAATAATATATATATATGTATATATATATATATATACATATATATATATATACATATATATATGTACACCCACTATGGTAGCGAACTCCTCCTTCTCCAGCCTTAGCACAATAGGTTTTCTTGGCTCCAGGAGACAAGAAACAGGAGGTGGAGAAGATGAAGGAAAGTAGCAGAAGGGGGAGGACAAGAAGAGAGAGAGAAGGAGGAGGTGAAGAAGGCACAGTTGTTGGTTTTTATTTCAATTTATAGGCTTCATAAAGCAAAGAACTTTGTTAGCTAAAAAACAAATGACATTTGTAAAAAGGTGATCTCATTCAGTTCCTTCATTTTAGAGATGAAGACCATGAAGTTTGGAAAAGTGAAAAAGACTATGCTAGTGGCAGAGCAAGGGGTAGAGGCCAGATTTCCTAAAATGTTTCCATTGCTGGCTTCACAATTGGGCCCAAAGATCTCTGAGTATGGTGTTAATATTTCTCATGCTAGCCAGATTCCCCGATATGGGCCCTAATTCCACAGACCACAGGACTTAAGACAGAAAGGCTCTCTGCAGATTCGTGAATTAAAAATTCTTATTTTTGCAGAAGGGGAAACTGAGACTCAGATATGGGAAGTCATTTTGACAAAGTCATAGATAAGCAGTTCCAGGAACATCAAACCCCATTGTCTCTCTATTAGAAGAAAAGTTCTTAACCTTTTTCATTGCATGTATGTCATGTATCCCTTTGGCAAGATCACAAAACCTATTGTCCTCTCTCATAATGTTTTTAAATGTGTAAAATACATAAGATTACAAATGATATCAATTGTATTTTAAAACACATTTGTGAGTCTTCGATTGAGAACTCCAGTATTAGACCACAACTTTTACAGAACATATGAAATCCCTTTTCAGCCCCAAATTCTATGATCAGCAGATTATAAGCATTTGCAGGGAAAGCACTGGTTTGTTTGTGGCTTAATAAATGATTCTGGAATTTAGTCCAAATCTGTCCTCTGAAATGAAAAAAGTGGTGCAGCCTCTCTAGGGCTTAGAAACAGCCTAAAATCTGAATTGGAAAATTATATCTTTTTGACTTTAGTTTCAGTGATCTTTCCCCACACTGCAAAATTCATTTTGAAAAAATACTGATTAAGTGCCTCCTGTATACCACCTATGTGCTGGGATTCAGTGTTTGCACAAATCATAATTCTGACTCATCCAAAAAATAATGAATATATTAACATCTTTCTGTACTTTTCCTCCTTCCCTAGAGAGGGAAAAAGGTCTATCTTGTCCCAAAAATAATAAGAATGATAATCATACCATAAGTTTTTTAGAAATGTTAGAGATAATAAGCTGTTTTTCTACTTGAAAGTTTTTTGTTTAAATAGAAAAAAAAGCATTCTTTAGATGTGTGTAGGAGGTGGGGGAAGGAGGGAAGGTATTTTTACTTTAAATGTTGTCGGAAAATCACCAGTATTAGGCAATATAATACAAAGAAACATTTCCAATCAAGAATATCAAATAAGGAATTAAGGATTGCCCATATAAAAAGAAAAAAAAAAAAAAACAGCAGCCTCCCACACCACAAAAGCCTAGAGTTGTATAGAAAAGAGAAGAAACCTTGATGGAATCAAAAGATGCTGAGATTTACAAATAAGTTTATTTTGCCAAAACTAACTAGAAGACATGTAGGACAGTCTAGCAAAGATGATTTGTAGTTATGTAAATTGAACCATCCAATGATGGATCGAGTGTCCTATTGTTAGACAAGACCATCTTTTGTGAAATTCACCTACTGTGCATCAGATGGGGCCGTGCAGAAAATAAATCAGACAAAGATTTTGAGAAGGTTAAAACAGGGGCAGCTAGGTGGTACAGTGGGTGGGCATCAGCCTTGAATTCAGGAGGACCTGAGTACAAATCTGATCCCAGACACTTGACACTTCCTAGCTGTGAGACCTTGGTCAAGTCACTTAACCCCAGCCTCAGGGGAGGGAAAAAAAATAAGAGGTTAAAACATCTTGGATGTAGGAGTCTAGGTGTTTTATTCCATATCCCTACTTTTTGTTGAGTGTGACTGTGGCCACTGTGACTTTGACATCTGAAATGTGCATTCTTCCCTATGATCCTTTAAGCAGACTGAGTTATTCCAGAACTAGGATCCTTATTAGGATCAAATGAAAGAAGACCCCTCTCTTTCTCTGAATTTATATTGGAGAAGTCCAAGTCCTGAAACTGGCCAGCAGTAGAACAGTGGTCAACCATTCTAACCTCTTTGTGACTCATTTCTCCATTTGTAAAATGACAACAGAGATGTTTCTACTCCTCAGTTCCCAGAGTTTTGCAAGTAAAATGTTCCATTAAAATGTACTATAATCCTTGATTTTCAGGCATTTAGAGATGATTTTTGACATCTTCTGACTCCTCCAGACTTAATTGAGCAGTTAAACTCCACTGAGGGCCTCAGAAGGAATGAGGCCTATTGTTACCTATCAATATTTCATTCATCATTTGAAATTCAGTTGCTATTTGTAGGACACCAGAGAGAGAACCACAGGAAACATTATCCCCTTTGCCTGGAAGCTAGTGTAGCGGAAAAAAATGCTGAATTTGCAGTCTCGAGGACCAGGTTTTAAATCCTAGCTCTTTCATTTGCTAACTGTATATGTTTGGACAATAAATCATTTATTCTCTCTGAACCTTAGTTTCTTCATCTTTGCAATACAAGGTTTTCTAAGTTATCTCTAAGGTCCCATTCACCTGTAATCCTATAATTTTAGGAAACACATTTGCAGAGGGAGTGAGGTGTTAGCTGACATATCAACTGAAATGAAAGTCTAATTTCAGGAGTTGCACATTAGTTCAGAAGGAAAGGTCTGCTGGCTGCCCCTATGAGAGAAGGGTGAAATCCAGGAAAGGTAATCAAAAGAGATAGGATCCTGATGATGATGTTAGAAGACCAGCTCAAAAAATAAATAAATAAATAAATAAATAAATAGATAGATAGATAGATAGATAGATAGATAGATAGATAAATGAATAAATAAATAGATAGATAGATAGATAGATAAATAAATAAATAAATACATAAATGCATAAATAAATAAATAAATAAATAAATAAATGAATGCATGAATGGATGAATGAATAAATTAATTAATTAATTAATTAATTGATGAAAAAATAAATAAATAAATAATTGAATGATTAAGTAATTAAATAATTGAATAGATAGACAGATAAATAAATAAATAAATAAATGAGTGAATGAATAAATAAACAAACAAACAAACAAATGAAATAATAAAAAAAAGAAAAGAAAAGAAAAAAGACCAGCTCCATGATACAGCTTCTCAGACCAGAAGAAACTACAGAGATGAAGCTTGGGTACAAATCTTACCCTGAAGTACAAGCACCCCATTTAGATTTTAGCACTGTAGGAAAATTCCCTGTTCACTTCATGCTAGTTATGACTCCGATTCCTCGAATATATAGTTTTGTGTCAATCAATACACATAGTGTCAATTGACACATTTTGTCAATCAATACACTCATTCTGTGGGTGATCCCATTTATCTCCAAATACTGTATACTAATTATACAAATGAAGCTAAAAGTGTTGTCACTTTAAAAAAAGAAGGAAAGAAAGAAAGAATGTGTGATATCCGAGTAAGAATGAAAATTAGAAAATTGAGATGTAAATACCTAAAAGATGAAGAGAGAAAGATGGAAAGGAGGAGGGGAAAAGGGGGAAGGAAATATGCGAAGGGGAGGATATAACATTTTTGTACTAACATCACAACAAGTAATATGATTGAACTGGTCAGAAGTTGTTAAGCAATTAATAGGTTTTAAATCTTGCTTTTGATACTTACTAGTTGTATGACTGAGATATATTACTAGTCTTTTTTTTTTGGAATTCATTTCCTTATTAGTAAAATGAGATAACATGGACAAGATACCTTCTGAGATAACTTCCAGCTCTAAATAGTGTCTAGTATTATGATGCTAATCTAGTTCTGAATGCATGATCCTGATCCTATAATCCTAATGTCCTGATTTAATTAAGTGATAACAATGGCAGTTAGGGAATAGTCATGGTGGATCTTTTCCATTCAACATTTCTCAAGAAAGGCTCTGCTTATCACACTGTATTCTCCTTTCCCTGGCCCTGACAGATCAACCCCACTCATGGTATGATTTCAACTGTCTCCAGGATAATTATGATTCCCAAATAAATCAGTTTTTCTTTCACCTCTTCCCTGAAATTCCAGATCTTTCATTTTTCATTGATATCCACCCTTTGGATGTCTTTGTGGTACCTCTAAGATAATATGTCCCAAATTTAGATTATTCTATCATCCTTAAACATGTCCTAGCTCCGGCCATCCCCATTTCTGTCAGTGGAGCCACCATTCACTTCACCAACAAGGCTCTGTTTGTCCCATACAATTGACTTTTCCTTTTTCCTTGTTTCTCACTTTAAACATGATGGGGAAATCCTATCAATGTAACTTCTTCTTAAATATCCTTTATTTTCACCTCCCCTGATTTCTCGAACTTTTCATTCCCATTCAGCAACCCTTGTCCAAGACTTTTACACCTTTTAAATGGACAATTATCACAGTCTTCTAAGGGGTTCCTGCTTCAATCTCATCCTCCAATCAATGCTTTCCAATCCTGGAAAGCAATCTATCTCATATACAGATCTACTCCATTTCCCATTTTCTAATTGGGATTTTCAGGAAGTCACTTCACCCGATCTGTCTCAATTTTTTTCATCTGCAAGAAGAATTGTGGAAGGAAAAGCAAAACTATTTCAGTATCTTCACCAAGAAAACCCCAAATGGGGTCAAGAAGAATCAAGCATAACAAAAACAAATGAGAAACCACAAAGATTCAATGCCTACCCAGTAAATCCAAACTCCAGTGATTTCCATTCAAGGTTCGCTTCAATGCAGCATTGCCCTGCATTTAGAATCCTATTTCACATGACACTCTGGCATATATTCCACCCTCCAGAAGAACACTCTACAACTAGAAACACCTAGTGCTTTCCTTTACCTTCATTATTAGCACTTCCTACACACATGCACATCCTATCCAACTTTTATTTTGAAAATCTTCTTTCCCTCTCTCTCTTTCTCCTTCCTTCCTGCTCTCCTTTACTCCTTCCTTCCTGTTTTTCCTTCCTTCCCTCCCTCCCTTGCCTTTCCTTCCTTCCTTCCTTCTTTCTTTCTTTCTTTCTTTCTTTTTTTCTTTCTTTCTTTCTTTCTTTCTTTCTTTCTTTCTTTCTTTCTTTCTTTCTTTCTTTCTTTCTTTCTCTTTCTTTCTTTTCTCTTTCTTTCTTTCTTTCTTCCTTCCTTCCTTCTTTCCGTCCTTCCTTCCTTCCTCCTTCCCTCTCTTTCTTTCTGTCTTCCTTCCTTCCTTCCTTCCTTTCTTTCTTTCTTTCTTTCTTTCTTTCTTTCTTTCTTTCTTTCTTTCTTTCTTTCTTTCTTTCTTTCTTTCTTTCTTTCTTTCTTTCTTTCTTTCTTTCTTCCTTCCTTCCTTCCTTCCTTCCTTCCTTCTTTCCGTCCTTCCTTCCTTCCTTCCTTCCTTCCTTCCTTCCTTCTTTCCTTCCTTCCTTTCTTCCTTTCTTCCTTTCTTCCTTCCTTCCTCCCTACTTCCCTTCCTCCTTATCTCCCTTCCTCCCTCCCTCCCTTCCTCCCTCCCTCCCTTTCTCTAAGATTTAGTTCATCCTCAGACTAGGTCACAAATTCTATGCATCAGAGTCTCTATATTATTCATGCTCGGTTTTCTCCCCATCCCCCCCAACATCTAGCACATTTCTTGTCACAAGGTAGGACTTAATAAATGTTTGTAAAATCGACTTCTACTTGAAAATTCCCAATGGAAACCCTCAGAAGGTCCCTCGGTCTCGAAAAGGCTTTTCAGCTCTATCTTAATTGCACAAGCTAAAACTGTTGTCAAGATGTGGGGGAAGGTGTGACATCCCAGTAGAACTCAACCCAACTGTAAATTGCTGTAGCCAGCAAAGCCTTTCCCCCACCAATGATCCCTGGAGATGACTTGGCAGATCTTTTGTAATCAACTGGGAAGAAACTGTGACACTGTGACAAAAGAGAGTTCTCAGGACTCATTTTGTAAGTAACTCAAAAAGATAACTTAAAGTACATATTTAAAGTCCTTGAAATGCACTCATACTTATACATATTACACATATTACAAGAAGGTTTGCAAAGATGAACAGTGGCAATTTAACACACAAATGGATATTTTTCATGAAGATGGGAAGAGCGAGGAAATTTTTGACTTGATTTCTTTTTCTTTCCCATTTAAAGAATCTTTAGTCCAATCTCCCCATTTTAAAGATGAGAAAACTGAGGTTCAGGGAATTATGACTATGGTAGTTGATTTAGGCTGGCCTCTCATTTTACAGATAGAGAAATGTCATCTGATTCCTTTGATCCTTACTCCTATATAACAGAAATTAACATTCTTACTATATACCACATATAGAGGTCTGGCTAGAAGCCCCCAAGACCTGGCTTTCAGTCCTGTCTTGTATATGAATTTACCATGTGATAATCATTTTGTTCTCTAAGCAGCAATCTAAGGCTATACATTGCAGAGAAAATGATTTTCTATATTGGCAGAGGGAATTTCCTCTCTCAAGTGTCCCCTATAACTACTTCAAAGTGTCTTCCTCACCCTCCGAATACCCCCACATGACTCACCAGGTTCACTAATACAGCTTCAAGCTGTTGCAAAATATACTAATAACAGATGATGACTGGCATTAACACAGCCCTTTAAGAATTGCAAAGGGCTCTCCATATATAATCGCACTTTTAGGCAACTTGCTGTGCTAGAAAAACTGCCTAAGGATTCCTGGTTGTGCATGTTGACATATATAATCACATATTGACATTATCCGTGTTTTATTGTATTTTTGTTTATATTGTGTTATTTTTCCATATCCATTTTATTCTGCTTAATACAACATTCAGGAATATTTTGGAGTGCACGTGGCCTGGGAATCACATGTTTGACTTATCTGATGCGGTGCACGGTGTTAGAAGTGAGGAGACCAGTGTACAAGCTCTCCCTCTGCTCTATAAAAGGTAGTGACCCTGGGTAAGTCATTTAACTTATCAATGCCTTAGGTAATTCAAAGTTGTAAAGCTGCCAACCTCTGCTGGAAGGGATTTCCTTATCCAAAGTAATATGTACTAATGAAATCACAAATGAAGTCTTTATTCCTCTCATTTCATTTATACCTTTCATTCCCAGTTTCTGGTAAGTCCCCAAAGACAGGAGACTCCACACCTCCATTGTCCCCAAGATATCATAACGTATTTATATTAAAGAGTATCATGCTTCCTAAGGTTCCTGTGAAACCTGGGTCCAGCACTGCGAGGATCCAGGTACCTTAATACTTATGAGCATGAATGATGCTCCAGAGATTGTGCTAATCATTTTACAATTATTATCATATTTGATTCACTCAACAGCCCTGAGAGGCAAATGTTATTATTATTCCCATTTAGAGATGAGGAAACATGCAAACAGAGGTTAAGCGACTTGCCCAAATCTGAGACTAGATTTGTGATTTCCTGAGTCCAGGTCCAGCACTCCATTCACTGTAGCACCTAATTGCCTAATACCTAATCCCTATATGGATGCTACTGCTTTTGAGGCCATAGCCTCTTCCTTAACTTTTAAAAGTAGGATGGGAAGAGGATTTAGTACAAACCCCTCATTTGGCAAATGAGAACATGGAAGCCAAGAGAAATGAACTTACTGATCCATGTTACTCCATGAGGGAATGGGAGAGCCCAGGGACTTTTATACTAGGACACGCTTCTTTCTCTAACTCATCCTATGCACCAGCATGGCTCAAAAGGCTCCTAATACCACTTTTGCCAACCCATTCTTTTTGATCAAGAGCTTAGGAGATGTTCTAAATCACTATTGATCAGAGAAATGCAAATTTAGACAACAATGAGATACTACACACTTCTCAGATTGGCTAAGATGAAAGAAAAAGATAATGACGAATGGAAGAGGGGACATGGGAAAACTGGGATACTAATACATTGTTGGTGGAGTTGGGAACTGATCCAACCATTCTAGAGCTATGGAACTATGTGTAAAGAGCTATTAAAATGTGCATACCTTTTGATCTAGAATGTTCTATGGAAACTACTTATATTCCAAAGAGATCAAAAAGGAGAGAAAGGTACCCACATGTGCAAATATGTTTGTGGTAGTCCTTTTTGTAGGGGCAAGAAATTGGAGAGTGGATGGATGCCTTTCAGTTGGAGAATGGCTGACTAATTTATGCTATGCTAAGAACTGGAGATATAAAGGGGAGAAAGTCTCTGCCCTAAAAAGCCATTTGGGTGAAATCAGCAAGCATTTGTTGAGCACTTACTATGTATGTGATAAGCACTGAGGATCCAAGACAGTCAAAAACAGGCCTGACCTCCAGAAGCTTATCTGTGATCATGAAGGCAGTTTTCAAATGATTCTCTATCAACTACATATAGTTATGATTAACTGAAGTTGATATTAAGGAGAAGATATTAGCATTATTAGGAGATCCACAAAAACCCTTTTTTGGTTACAGATGGGATTTTAGCTAGGATCTGAAGGAAGTCAGGAAAGCTAACAGGTTGCAGTGAATGGGGACAGTATTCCAGCTGGTACAAATTCCCAGTCTGGAGAATGAGTATTTTTGGAAGAACATCAAAGAGATAATATCCTTGGATCACAGAGTATCGAGTAAAGAGTAAAATATAAAAAGGAACATAAAGGGACAAGAGCACTAGGTTATGATGAGCTCTAAGAGCCAAAATATTTTTTGCTGGTCATAACAGGGAAAAAGTGAAATTTATTTAATAGGAGTCTGACATGGTCAACCAAGTTTTAGAAAAAATATCATTTCAATTACTGAATAGAAATAGTGAGAAACTTGAGACAGAAAGACAATCAGGATATTTTAGTAATCTGGGAGAGAAGAGAATAGAGTCTAAGCATTCAGAAATGGTAGGGATGTGAAAAGTGTGTTGGCAGAAATAACAGGATTGTGCCTCCAGATGTCTAGAAAGGAAATTACATTAGTGGGGTCTGATGAATGATGGTATTGATTGAACATGAAACAATTTGTTGCTATTGTTCAGTCATTTCACTTGTGACTGACTCTCTGTGGACCCATTTGAGGCTTTCTTGCCAAAGATATCATACGTATTCGCTGTTTCTTTCCAGTTCATTTTACAAATGAGGAAACTGAGGCAAGCAGGTTAAGTAACTTCTCAGGGTCACATA
Source organism: Sminthopsis crassicaudata (assembly GCF_048593235.1). Taxonomy (NCBI): domain Eukaryota; kingdom Metazoa; phylum Chordata; class Mammalia; order Dasyuromorphia; family Dasyuridae; genus Sminthopsis; species Sminthopsis crassicaudata. Next base: position 22,870,284 of record NC_133618.1, read on the forward strand.
ACAAATAAGTGTCTAAGACCAGGTTTGAACTCATGAAGATGAATATTCCTGACTCCAAGCCTGGCTCTCTATCTGTTGTGCCATTTAATTGACCATGTGTATCCATAAAGTACCTTAAACTTAATAAAAGGGAAAAAAATAAAGATTAGATGTAGGGCATGAAGGAAAAAGAGGAGACAAAGTATATTTCTGAGTTGTCATACATGACCACGAAATTGTGGGTGTTGTTAACAAAAGTGGGAAAATCAGAAAAGAGTACTGGCCCCTACAGGGGGAAATGATAACTTTGATTTTTTACATAATAAGCATGAAATCAGAAATGTAGAATACAAATGCAAAAGTCCAGTAGGTAAATTGCCAAAGAATGAGCAGCCACAGACAATTTTTGAACAAGGGAATTATATTGAAGTTTGGCAGTGGGGTGATTCAGTAAGCAACAGAGTGCATGATGGTTTTGAAGGGAGTTATGGAAATGAGAAATGACTCAGGAAACCACAGGAAGGATCAGTAGAATCTGCAGTAGGGTGATTAGTGAGGGATAATATGGCTGCTGGAAGCTGACTAAAAGAAGAGATGGACTTCTAGCCACAATGAGGAATAAATGAATGATTTGCATAGGCAACTCTTTGTTGCTCATCTGTTCTTTAAAAGAGAAGCAGTGACATAATGGGGTGATGTTTTACTAGTCTGTGAATTGGATTTAAGTAAAGCAGAGTTGCACAAAGTCATCAGTCACATTCTCTCTAAGTTTGCAAAGACTGGTGGCAGGACAAAAGCTAAGATAACTGGCAATGGGATGTGGAGGTTGACCTTGGAATCTTCCACATCTAATCAAGCTCTATGTTTTCCACAGAATTTATTCTCATCTCCCCATTCCACTGGATAAAATCTTTACATGATTGAGGAAGACACCTCCCTAATTCACCACAGGGTTTTGAGCCTCAACTTGGTTTAGCCAATCTGTTGAGATAGTTTTACTAGAATACAGGCTCTGAACCCGATACGGTTTCTTGTAGTCACAGGTGTGAGTTGAGTGAAGATGAACACCAAAGAAGAAGGAGCATCCTTGAAAGGGATGAGCCTGCCAAATCCTGACACTGGAAGTGCTACTCTTCCCTAAATACCCCATGGAGCACATAGGGAGCTGGAGAGAGAATGCAAATATCATCCTTGTAAATCAGATAACTGGAGAAAGGAACAAGGGAGAGGAGGTTCTTGTAAGTCACATACTTTACTGAACTCTGAATTTGGCCTAAAATGACCCTTTCTCTCCACTTTACCTTCAGTGCAAGTTTTTTAAAGGACAGTTATGTGCTTGAGATACAGCATTAAGTGAATATGATTATAAGGATGCATTTAAAGTAAGCTTTATGAGGCAGTAGAAAGAACATGGGACATGGAGTCCAGAAGAGCTGAGTTTAAATCAGTGCCAGATCTTTACTAATTAGGTAACTCTCTAAACCTCAATTTTCTCATCTGGAAAATGGGGAAAACAATAGTACTTCCCTCCCAGGGTTTTTGTGAATATAAAATAACATGATAATTATAAAATGCTTCACAAAGCTTAAAGCACTACTTGGTGCTAGCTTTTATTATTTTGTGAGTCCCATTCCATAAACTCCCACTATAGTCTCTCGATGAAGATTTTTTTTTTTCTCCCAGATTAAGCTACAAATGTCATTGGCTTTCTGCAACTTACTGGACATGACTTTCAGCATATAGTCCTGAATCCTATTGCCCATATCAGGGACAACTGTTAAATAATACAGGCTAATCATTTCCCATTTATCTTATCTGGTCAAAAGAATATGGGGCAATCTTTCAGAGAGGAAAAGCTACAGTGACATATTTTTGATTACAGAGGATGGAATGATTCTCTTCCCGAGATGCAGAGGGCAGTTTGATTGCTCCAAATAATGGGATTTATATGGGCCTAAGCAATCAGAGAGAGACATGATTTGATAATCAAGATGTAATTGATCTTCATTTGGGCATTTCATGGATCAGATCGAGACAGTAATCTTAGAGCCTAGTCAGTTTTCCATTAAGAAGGTGATGAAAACTGAAGTGAAACTGCAATATTTAACAAGGATCCCGCCATGACTTAGGAGATTCTTTAGTTATGAAATGTGCCAGACCTTTAAAACATCCAAGTCTGCGCCTTGATGTCCCTGAATTCAGAGAATACCAAAAGCACTTTTACTTCTTCATTATAGAAAAATAGGTCTAGAGATGAAAGGGAATTTGGCAAATATTGAGTCCCACATATTCATTTTACAGCCAAGTAAAATGAGGAGACTTGCCTTAAGATACATAGAAAGTAAGCATACTGATCCATGGACTAAATTTGCGTTTCAGAATCATGAATTTGAGATCAAATATTGACATATAAATGAAAATACCTAGAGAGCAAATAAAAGTGTTAGTGGAGGGCACCTCAGAGACTGTCTGGAACATCCTCCCCATTTTAGAGATGGCTGAACCTAGGAACAAGTTAGTGAAGGAACTTGCTCAAAGATACATATATAGTAATCAACTTAACCAAGGGATTTGTTCAAAGCCAGGAGTTTAGGCAATTTAGATGTAGAAGTGGGAGAGATCTTAGAGGACATCTCATCCAACTCCCTCATTTTACAGATCAGGAAACTGTGGAACAAAGAGTAAAAAGATTTGCCTAAAAATACACACGTAGTAAGCATCTCAGTCAAAGGATGATAGATGTGGAAGAGAAGAGATGTTGGAAGCCAGTTAAGCCAACTTCTTCATTTTATGGAAAAAGAAATTAATATCTAGTAAGGTTAAATGTTGAATATATATATATATATATATATATATGTGTGTGTGTGTGTGTGGATATATATGTGTGTACATCTAGATAGATATAGATAGAGAGATGTGGATTTTTTATATAAATATATATATATATATATATATGGGTTATATATATATATATGGGTTATATATATATATATATGGATTATATATAGGTATATTTAGATAAATTTAGATAGATATAGATATATAGGTATATTTATCTAAAGAGAAAGAGATGGGTGTATAAGGGATATATGAAGGTATATCTAGATAAACACACACACACACACACACACATATATATATATATATATATATATATATATATATATATATATATATATATATATATATATATATATATATATATATATATATTAATTAAGAAGATCACAGATCCCAGGTTAAGATTATATACACCTTAGCACTCTAATTTTGTAAGAAAAGATAAATCCTTCACAATAGCTCCCTATTCTTATTCCCTTGCTTGAAATTCCCTGGGGAAAATAATATATGAAGCCTTCTTCATTTATGCACACCTTAGCTTGAATGTTCTTCCACAAAAGTTCTTTGTCTTATCTTGTCTTAGAACTCACCCAGGGTTCTCAAAAGCCATGCTGGTGGAACACAAATTTTAGCAGATCCTTTGACATTAGGAAAACTCACTTTTTCTATGATTTAAGAACTAGCCTAGTTTTAATGGATAGATAGAAGATAGACAGACAGATATTTTTTGAGAACGCACACAAGTTAAACACTCACAAGCTGGTTAGAAAAAGTGATACAAAGACATTCACAAAGTTTCTCTTAAGAATTTTAGAATCAATTGTATGACATGAGAGATATTGGCACAGGACCACCCAGCCTGGTATGCCCTCATCAGAGCAGGTGCCATGCTTTAGGAACAAGGCAGAATTGAATTAGCCCAAGACAAAGATGAGATGCTCAAAATTAGAGAAGTTACCCCAAATGTTCATAGCGATTCTTTTTTGTTCAAGCTGTGGCAGAACATTCGGAGCCTATATTGGTCTGATCTGCCACAGTCGGATACAATGAAGCTGGACTCTAACACAGTGATGTCATTTTGGTTCTCTTTTGAGAAAGAAGGACGCCAACCAACCAACCATGCTGAGATGGAAATGGATGAGATTAGCAACTGAGAGATTAATGAGTAGCCCCATCCTAAGTGAGCCATGTGCTCCACAGGCTCATCCCAGGATGTCCACTTCTATTCTACTACTTCTGTCCTTTACAGGATCATCTTTAGTCCCAATGATCTCTGCCTAAAACTTTCCTGTCTCCCTGGCTCTGTCTCAGCACAACTTATAGTGTTACCAAAAGAACAAAAACTACTATCTTTCTCTCTCCCTAAATTTGCAGTTATATTTTATGGACAAAGTTCAAAATGAAGTAAATTAGGTACACAGACATTCTCCTGCCCCAATCAAGAAGAGATAATCATGAAAATGAAGGGAGGTGGATGCAATACTCAACATGCTTTGTTAGGAAGTGATCCTCATGAACTGTATAGGATGGAATTTCAAGTTTTGTTTTCAGTGATTTTAGACACAAAAAAAGCTTATCTGAAAAAAAAAAGTTTAAAAAAGCACTAACTTGAGAACCAAAAGTTGTGAGATCTAATCTTCCAATCCTATAAAATGGGAAGCTTCTGGGGGCTCTTTGACCTGTATGTCTTTGAGCTACAGAGTGAGATACTTACTGCCTATGTCATCTTGGATAAGTCACCTCAACTCACATTGCCTTATAAAATAAAAAGGTGGCCTTTTGTAATCCCTCTCACCTTTAAACCTAAGATCCCATGATCCTTTATGTGATATAGTTGTTTCCTCATTGTCTTCCCTAGTAGATTGTGAGCTTGAGAGCAAGAACTGCCCCTTTACATTCTTTTGTATCCCCAATGTTAGCACAGTGTCTGGCTCATACTAGATGTTTAATAATTGCTTATTGATTGAATTGTCTATTAATTTCAGAAAATGCAGATTTATCAAACATAAACATACATATGTGAATAAATAAGGATTTCATCGAAATAGTGCTCTCCTCACTCCAAGAAATAGATGACCTCACAAGAAAAAAACTGCACCACATATAACCATGGGCAGCCTTTGCTATTTGTCTCCTGTATTCTTCATGAACTTATTACAAGACAAAATCATCCTTGACAAGAATCAAAAAGCCAAGGTTCCAAGAAATAATGAAGGAGAAAAAGGTAACCTCCCAGACTCCTGTTTCAGTGTTCTTCCATACCTAGTCTGACATCTTCCCATCTACCCATCCCCTCTCCCAGTGAGCTATAACTGACTCCTGCTTTCCCTCTTTCAGACTATCCCTCCATAAAATGATTATTAGACAATTCATACTACTTCATATGATCTGGGCCATGTCATTTGCCAAGAATTTTAACTGGATATCCTCTGAGTTTGTTGTTAGCTCTAGATTTCAAATACCACAATCTTAACATCAATGTGTTTTAAATTATGACTTTAAAGTCAGTTTAAATGGAAATTTACTTTATATTGCTACTCCAATGTAAATTAGAAATTTGAAAGGATGTGATTTGGTCAATGTAAGTCTTTATTTTCTGGGAGCAATCCCAATTTCTTTTATGATTTGATAGGAGATCTTTGAGAAATTTTTCTGGCTAAGAGAACTTTGAAGATGAACCTTTCTATATTAAAACTTGGATAGTTCTTAAATCATAGAAAAAGTGGGTTTTCTAATGTCAAAGAAACTGCTAAAATTTGTGTTCCACTAACATAGCTTTTAAGAACGCTGGATGTGGGGGCAGCGAGGTGGCTCAGTGGATTAGCCTTGAATTCAGGAGGACCCAAATGTGATCTCAGACACTTAACACTTCCTACTGTGTGACTTGTCACTTAAACCCAGCCTCAAAGAAAAAACAAAAAACAAACAAATGAAAAAACAAACAAACAACAAAAAAACCCTGGGTGAACTTTAAGACAAGACAAAGAGAAGAACTTTTGTGGAAGAACCCATTCAAGCTAAGGTGTGCTTAAATGAAGAAGGCTTCAGATATTATTTTCCACAGGGAATTTAAGGCAAGAGAATAAGAATAGGGAGCTATTGTGAAGGATTTATCTTTTCTTACAGAATTAGAGTGCTAAGGTGTATATAATCTTAACCTGGCATCTGTGACCTTGTTCATTAAAATACTTGCCTTTAGTTCCTGCTACTGGAATATGGAACATTGAAGGTTCTGAACTATAGTTGGACTGAAGTAGATTTGGGGACCTTGCTATAGCCAGAATCAATATGGTGATTTTTTTTTTTTTTTCAGGAACATGGGAGCTACCAGGCTGCCTAAGGAGAGTCCAACTAGTCCAAGTTAGAAACAGAGTAGGTCAAAGCTTCCTGGCTACTAAAAAATTATATTTGCCCATGAATGACTGCTTCATTTTCAGCCTATGTAATGCCGAGAAATATAATTTCCAATATATATTTATGTATATATACATATATATATGTATACATATATATATGTATTTGTGTATATTGCCTATATTCTGTACACAATTGTTTTTCAGTAAAATTATTTTCTTTTGCAATTACATGCATTTTTGTTTATGCATTTAAACAAATTTTGAGAAGGGGTCTATAAGACAGAGAGAGAGAGGAGAGAGAGAGAGAGAGAGAGAGAGAGAGAGAGAGAGAGAGAGAGAGAGAGAGAGAGAGAGAAAGAGAGAGAGAGAAAGAGAGAGAGAGAGAAAGAGAGAGAGAGAGAAAGAGAGAGAGAAAGAGAGATAGAGAAAGAGAGAGAGAGAAAGAGAGAGAGGGAGGGAAAGAGAGAGAGGGAGGGAAAGAGAGAGAGAAAGAGAGAGAGAGAGAGAGAAAGCCCTAGTATTGTGGATAAAGAAAGAAAGCTGGACTTAGGTTTACAAGGATCTGGATTCAAGTGACTTTCCTCCCTCTTATGACACACATTACTTTTGTGATCCTAAATACATCAATTATCCTCTCATTTAACCTTTTAACCCTTTCTGGTTCCCTTTCAGTCTATAAATTGAAAAGAAAAACAAGTTGAGGTGGATGATCAATATTAGAGTTTTTGCTCTCCGGGAGTCCCCTACTTCAATGAAATTACTGATTTCAATAAAAAAGTAACTTTCTCTCTAAACAATACAGGTCCATATCTAGATTTGTTTTTTGGGGGGAGATGCCTAGGATTCATGTAAAACTCCTATCTCCCAACTCATTCTCACTCTGGCCAGTTACTGGTAGATTTCTGCATTTCATTCTTTATAGACATCCCATCACAGTAGAACACAAATTAAATTTGGAATCAGTGGACAGCTTCAAATTTCAATTTGCTACCTATGTGAATTCTGGTACTTGTTACCTATGTGAAATTGGGGAAAAATGCATTTCTTCCTTGGGTGTCAGATTTCTCATTTGGAAAATGGGAGAATGAAACTCAGCAATCATGAAAGTCTTTCCCAGATCTAAATATATGATTCTAAAACTATCTGTGTTTATAAACAAAACTCTGGGAAGTTGGATACTCATGAGGCTGACTTTGATCAACATCAAAGTGCAATATACTACCAAAATGTCATCTATATCCCAACTATGTTTCATTTAAGTGTATTTAGATTTTCCTTGAAGGGAATTTCAAAATTTCTTAGAGGGAGAACTTCAAGGATCTTTGTTATTTATCTTAGTGAACCCCTTTATTTTACAGATGGGAAACTAAGTCCCAGAAAAGTGGGGTGACTTGCTCAATTTCACATAGTTAATATGTACCAGGGGTGAAATTTCAACCCAAGTTTTATGAATTTAATTTGAGTATTCCTTTATTCTCAAATATACAGAGCTCCCACTGATGTCTGTACCAACCCAAGATCCACTGATCCAAAAGCATACAAAAAAGTCTGCTCTGCTGGAGAAGCCCTGTGTATTCCTGTTCTATAGGTACAGAATGTATCTTGGGAAGGAACAAGATAGACAGGAGTCATTAAATGAAAGGCATCAAGAAACCATTGCAAAGATGTAATTCCTCCAAAAGGGAGGTAAGGCCTGGAATTCTAAAATGTCAACAGAACATTTACAGTGTCCACAAATACAACCAATAGTCTAGGCAAGATCCACTTGGATGGAAAATCAATATGAAATTCAGACTGGATATGGTCTCCTGCCCCTTCCTGGGAGCAGATTAAAAGGCATTCTCATAAATTCATTCCAACCAAGTGACATATGGGGAAGAAGGTGGGGTTGTCGTGACTAGTGGGAGCCTAGGGAATCTCAGCCATTCTAGAGGACAGGAAATTCAACAAATTGAGTTTATAATTCAATTTTGTGACTCTTACACTTAGTAAGCACTTAACAAATATTTGATTGATTGATTTTAGGAGTTGTTTCCTACTTTACATGAGAAAATATAGGAGTGGGAAATAAACAATTAAAAGTGCAGAAACTTATGGTACTTTGGATGCAAGAAAACTCGAAATAGATTCTGTTTTGAGTTTAGATGGGGAAAAGAGAAGAGAAGAAAATAAGGGTTAATATAGTAGCCTCTATGTGACAGAACTCATTTTATCCCCACAACAACTCTGGGAAGTAGGTACTGCTATCACCATCACTGTACAGATGAGGAAATTCAGATATAGAGAAATGACTTGTCTTGGGTCACCCAAATATTAAATTTCTGTGGCTCGATTTGAACTCGGGTCTGCCTCCTGGTCCAGCCTGTTATCTGCTATACAATCAAGATGCTTCTAATAAAGGCAGATTACAAGTCTGGGGAGGAGTGGGGCAGGAGGTAGAGAGAGGGTACAATGGGCTCTCCAGTAAATAAAATGTATGTGATTTTTGTCAATGACTGCATAAGATAGAGTGAGAGACAGCTGGATGTAATATAGTGGAAGATAGTTATACAGGAATTAGAGGATCTAAATTAACTTCTTAGCTTATTATTTGACCTTGGGACTTTGGGGGCTTCGGTTTATGTAAAATGTAAAATGAAAGAATTAGATTCACTTTCCTCTAAGAGTTAAATATATTTTTCAAGAGTGTTACCTTCAGCTCTAGTTTCCAGATTTGGGCATTAGCTAGCTAATTCAAAAGGTGGTTTTAGGATGTAAACATATCTTTGGTGAGTTTTTTCTCTTTCTATTTCTTTCTCTCTCTTTGTTATTATAATCTTTTTATTGGTATTGAAGATGCTTGGAGGAGGGGAAGAGTTTTCTAAAGCAATAAGTCTATATTGTTATTTTACTTCTCTCTCAAGTTGACAGATCCCTTCTTAGCAAAGCTGGGAGAACCTGATAAACTGAGTTTAGAATCCACTCAAAATTCATGAATCAAACTGCAAACATGTGTTTGAATGCTTTTATTGTTGGCCAAAAAAATTATATATATAAATGTACCTCCAGTTTTTTAACAGAAGGGGGAAAAAGTGTCGTGAAAAATAACCCATCAAGTGCCTCTTGCTTTTACCATGGCATACAATGCTCTTAACAGGCAACGTGTTGATGGGGAACATTGGTGATTCAGGAACAGGGGGAAATAAACTGTCCCTTAAAATTAGGCACAATTTTAGAAATAAAAGTAGAAAGCACTCATTTTATGTGTCCCAAATAGCCTGAGCTACATAGGGAATTTTAAAAACAGCCAGATGCTGATCTCTCGGTCATTTATATGCAATAGCTATATATGTATATGTATGAGCAGCGATGATAATGGCAGTCTTTTGCTATCTAGTGGGCATGAAGGCTGTTCTGAGATAAAATGACAAGTGTCTCCGCTTCCCTTTCTTCCATTTTAAAGGATGGGTTAGAGCATCTCTCTGTGGTTCATCTCCAATACTCCACACCCGAATTCCTTTCTGAACCCTTTTCTTTCCACTTCTGGTATATGATCTCATTATCTTAAGTGTCTAGCCTTCATCCTTTCAGAAATCTCATCAAATCCATATGAGTATTTCATACTAAAGAATGAATGACTAAAAATATTTAATATTAAGTGATTGAATGGGGGGGCAGCTCAAAAAGAATGCAGGACCCAAAAGAATACTAGCATATTTGTGTGCTTTGTCCATGAATGTATGAATGACTGAAGCATTTATTGTTTACTTATCATGTATAAAGTAATGAACCAAGCACTGGAAATAAAAATAAAAAGTGACATATTTTTTGTTCTCAAATTATTCACTTTCTAAAAGTTTAGGGACCTCTAAGACCTTTTCCAAAAATGTTATCTTCATGTCTACTTTCCAGATTTGGGCATTAGCTAGCTAATTCGAAAGGTGGTTTTATGAGGTAAATATATCTTTATTAAGTTCTTAAAATGACTGTACACACAAAGCCTCCCAGATATAGATAGATAGATAGATAGATAGATAGATAGATATAGATAGACATAGATATAGATATAGATATAGATATAGATATAGATATAGATATAGATATAGATATAGATAGATATAGATAGATATAGATATAGATATAGATATAGATATAGATATAGATATAGATATAGATATAGATATAGATATAGATATAGATATAGATATAGATATAGATATAGATATAGATATGTGTGTATGTCACAGAACAGGAAAGGATTTCCCAGCCATCCAGTATATTTTTACCTAATTGAAATGTCCGGCCTGAGAAGAGGAAGAGCTCTCTCTGGGAATCTACTGTTCCTTATGGTAAAGGTATAACAGGTACACTTCAATCAGTGTGGCAGTATGTGAGAGGAAAACATCATTCTCAGACAACTACAAATGAATTTTTCAGTGACATACGACGAGTAAAGATGAAAAGCAGTATTGGAACTCAAGTCTTCCTTTTCCAAACACGTCTCTATCAACTAGGCAACATTGTCCTTATACTCAATCAGTCAACAAGCCCTTATTAAGCACCTACTATTTACCAGGTACTGCTTAAGGAGCTGTAGGTACAGATATAGATGGTGAAGGAATCATACAGTCTAATTAGCATTCCAGTTTTCAGCCGGGGATTTACTTCAATGTGAGCAAATGTTTAGAAACAGTTGGCATTCTCAAGTAAGTTAAGCAACAAAATGAAGCTTAAAGGCTATTGGATTTGGAGCGAGATCCCAGATTTGAATCTCATTTCCATTACTTATGAGCTGTGGGGCCTGGGATGGCTGCAAATTTGTAGGATACCTCAATATCCTAATCCTAAAAAAATATGAGCCAGATCCTAAGCCATATGTCAGTGTTCCAAAAGGATATTTCTAAACTTCTCTCCATCTCCATATTCTATGATCTCTCTGTAGATATTGTCTATACAATCATTTTACTCAGGTCTCTCTTAGTCTCTCTGTCTGTCTCTGTGTCTCTCTGTGTCTCTCTATGTCTCTCTGTCTGTCTCTCTCTCTCTCTTTCTCTGTCTCTCTGTCTCTCTGTCTCTCTGTCTCTTTCTCCCTCCCTCCCTCCCTCCCTCCCTCCCTCCCTCCCTCTCTCTCTCTCTCTCTCTCTCTCTCTCTCTCTCTCTCTCTCTCTCTCTCTCTCTCTCTCTCTCTCTCTCTCTCTCTCTCTTCTCTCTCTCTCTCTCTCTCACACACACACACACACACACATCCTGTAAATGAATTTCAGCCCAGCTCCATCTCTATTATTTTGGGGACCCACCTGACTTTGAATCCTTCTCCTCCAGGTGAAACATTTCCTTAAAAAAGCAATCAGGAAATTTCACCTCTGAAACTTTGTAGTTTTTGTCTAAAAATGACCTCTAGAGTATATCTCCATGATGTGATGAGGAGACTGGTATTCATATAGTGTGACCATGAATGGATTCTCATCCACAAAAAAATCTGCTTCCTTTCATAAAATTCCCAGGAACTCTGAGGGGCTTTTCTTCCTCTACTGATTCTTTTGTGAAGGAAAACTAGGCTATGTTTAATCTTTATTCTACCTAGACTTAATCACCCAGTGGGTATTGCCTCTGACAAACTGAGACCAGGAAAAGACCTTAGTTTTAAATGGGCTAAGTTTTCCCACTACATCCTCAGCTAGTACCAGTCGTCCTGACCTAGGTCTTATAACTGGATTCTAATGAGTCTGGAGGAGAAAGGGAGGATGACGACTTTACACATTCTGTCTCACTTAAATCCAATTCACCTGAAAGTGGAAACATCCTCCTCCTGATGTCATTGGTCCTCCTTAACAATGGAGGATGAACAACTATAAGAACAATAATCCATCTACGGCTTTCCTACTTGATAAATTGGGTCCTTCAGCTCCAGTTCTCAATCCATGCCAAACACCTATCCTGGACATAAAATGCTCTGTTAACACTATATAACCCTTAGAATCTAGAGACACTGGCTCTGGCACTCAATAACCTTAAAGAAAGCTCTAAAGAGAGACTAACTCAGGAAGGGCTAGTGAAGGTTGACCTGAGCAATCAAATGCAGATAGTATTTAATGTTTTTTTGGTCCTTCAGTAGCCAAAATTTATTCAAAAAAAGTAGTTACAATAGCATCTTCTTCCCTATTGCATCATAGGTAAGTCAGTCTCTTTTGGTCCCTGAGCCTATCCATCAGCCTTTATTCCTAGAAGAGACAGTGTCAGGTTATTTAAAAGGATACATTTCCTGCTGTCTGTAGGGAGAGGTTTGTGCCATTCAATTCCAAAATTCTAGAGAAGGTCCTTTTTTTTCCTGAATAAGGCATTTAATCTTCTTGAACCTCAGTTTACTCTTGTTTAAAATGTGAATAATTTTATTTATGCTACTTGTTTCTTAAGGTCATGACAATGAAAGCACCATGTTAAGCCTTAAAATAACATAAGCAAAATAAGAATGATTATAATTATGATAGGATCTTGATGATGATGAAAAAAGCAGCAACATTGGCAATGTACCAGAAGAAAATCATTCAGCATTTAGACATATGTATCCCCCACTTTAGTGAGGCCTGGCTGCCTAATTGACACCAATGGTTTCATTTCATCCTATTTTTCTTAAAATATTCCAGACACATTCAAAGGCAACATCTATATTTCACAAACAAGTAAAAGAGGCATTTAAATACCAGAATGCCCTTTTCTATTATAGTTCCTGAACAATCACCAAGTCATTATTTTAATTTCCAAAAACCTGGGGTAAAGACTTTGGGGATGATCGCCACTGAAAAGAAACTTATATCCCTGTGGACAAGACATCTATGCAGCCTGTATGTATTTTTTAAAATTTTGTTTTAATACACTGAAACTTGTCCGGCCATAATGTAGGTTTGTTATCCTATTTCTGATTGCCAATCATTAAAATGAGAGGTTTTTTTTTTCCTTCTTTACTTTTTCTCAACAGATTTCCATCAAACACATCTTTTATCAGTCTGGGGATTTTATCCACTTCTCTTTGCAAAGCAGTATGTTTAAGGCTCATTTGAACTGAGCTGAAAAAAAAATGATGCATGTGATAAAGAAAAGAAGACTACTTTGGAGATTCTCTTCTTTCTCCCCCCTTGTGTGTCCCTACTTGACCAATCCAAGGTCTACCAGATGCCCTGCATAAACATGCATGCACATATGGTCAACCGGCACTTTTTATTCTCTAGAATTTGCTCCTTTAAGCCCTATAAACAACTCCCTATAAAGTAAGGGAAAGGAAACAAAACCCTGGCATGAGCCAGGAAACATGAATAATGTATTGGTAGAGGAAGGCAGGGGCTAGGGAAGGAGGGGATGGGGGGAGAGAGCATTGTTGATCCTCCCTCCTTCTATTTCACAAAGATATGTGGATTTAATGCTTGGTTTATTTTGCATCCCTTCCCTCCAGAGTCAGCATGTATTGGTGTGGTACAAACTGGGGCTTATTTGTGTAACCACAAACTGGGATTTATTTAGTTATCTGGGGTCAGTGAACATAGAACATGCTTTTATAAGCTGATATCGAACAGGAAAGGGACTGCATTGAAATGGTACCTGAATTACAATCAGGGAGCCTGGTAAGGGAACAACTATAGAATTCTGATATTGATCAATTAACATTCATTAAGCATGTACTATGTGCCAGGAAGAGTGCTAAGTCTTAGTGATACATAAAGAGGCAAAATATGGTCCTTACCTTTAAGATGCTCACCTTTCTGAGGCATTTATTTATCCACCCATTCATTTTCAACAAGCATTTATTTGGTACCTACTGTCTATGGGGTATTGGACTATGTATCCAAAGGTAAATGTAAAAGTCCCTTCCTCTAAAGAGTTTAGATTCAATTTTGGATGGAAAATAACATGTACATAGATAAGAATATAAAATGAAAGGAAATGAAACAATAAAATGAAAGAAATGGAAAGAGAGTGGACTTGGGGTGGGGGGAGAAACATGTGGGTTCAAATCCTAACTTTTCTACTTTTTATATGTTGGATCTCTCTAGACCTCAGTTTTCTTATCTGTAAAATGGTATTTGCCCAAATATTTCATAAAGACCCTTTGACTCTCAAACTGTGACACAATTTTAGGGGATACTAGCTACTAAGGGAATGAGGAAAGATCTTTTCTTAGAATTGGCGTTGGAGGGGAGCATTAATATAAATTAGAGTCCAAGAGTCAGAGGTAAGGAAGGAAGGCATTTCTGACAGAAGAGAGTATCAGTGAAAAGTCATAAAGACTGACGATAAAACATTGTGTGTGCAGAACGATAACAAGTGAGTAGGCTAGGTTGGACTATAGAAAGTAAGACGAATACCAAAGTGCTGTTAAAATCCAGGAAAGGTATATTGGAGTAAGACTGTAAAGAACTTCAGATATAAAATAGGAAAATTTGCACATGTTCTTAACCTTGTGCATATCATGGAAGCCATTGCAATCTAATAAAAATTATAGACTATTTCTCAAAATAAAATTATTGATGGTCTGCCTGCCATCTAGGGGAGGGAATAGAAGGAAGGAGGGGAAAAGTTGGAATAGAAGCTTTTGCAAAAGTCAATGCTGAAAAAGTACCCATGTATATGTCTTGTAAATAAAAAGCTATAATAATTTTTAAAATAAAATTGTCAAATACATTTTTGAAAACAGGATTACAAAGCTAACTAAATGTATTGAAATACAACTATATATAAGTACATACATACATTTATAAATATATGTGTGTATATGTATATGTATGTATGTATATTCACAAATCTCAGTGTAAAACCCGCCCTAGATGGTGTAGTAATCTACTCAAGTGATGTGGCAAGAGATGGGGTCTTTAGGATTGTGTAGATGTGAGAGGAGAGAGACTTGATGTTAGGACACAAATCAGGAGATTCTTGCAATACCCAACATAAGGTGTGATAAGAATCTGTACAAGGGTGATACTTGTGTGATTAAAAAGAAAAAGACAATTCTGAGAGATATTCTAGAGTCAACACCAATAAGACGTGGCAACAGAATTCATATGAGAGGTGAGAGAAAAGGAAGAATTCTGAATGACACTAAAGTTGTTAGCTCTGTGCAAGGAAAGATAATATTATTATCAAAATAAATATGGAAATGTGCAATAGAGATGGCTAACTTGGAAGAGGAGTGGGTTTGGTAAAGCGATAATGTGTAAATACAAGATCAATTGAGGAAAGATAGAGAACCCCACACTTTTGTCCCCATGAAAGCCTTCTAGGAGTACATGGCGCCTAAACTGAATTTTTCAAACAGGCTCTGAATTCTGAGAGGTACAGCTGTAGAGAGCACACGTTCCATACATCAGAGACAGTCTCTGCAAAAGCAAAGAGATGGAACATAGTGATGTCGAGTATGGGGAATGGCCAATAAGCCAGTTCAACTGGAACACAAAATTCATGAAGAATGGCATTATATAAAACGAGTCCAGAAGGTTAGTTGGGAGCCCAATTCTAAAGGTTTTAGATGTCAATATTCAGAGTTTATGACCAATTAAAACTGAATAAGTAAGAGAAAAAGTTGAGAAATATAGTGTTTAGTTTCTTAACCAAAGCAACTGAATTCATTATGACAGGTACTTTAATAAAAAGAGTAAGTTATTTTTTAAAATAATTACTTTTAAACACATTTTTTCTCCCTGAAAGCTTAGCTGTTGCTGAAAAAAGAAACTAGGGTATGAGACAGCTATATTTCTATAAAGTATATATATATACATGTATGTATATGAGTAGACCCATTCACACATCTATTCCCCGCATAAAATAAGAATGCAACTGTTGATTCCTAGACATTAAATGCAGATCATTTGGGAATCATTTGTTATATAATGATCAGATCAGTTAGGAAAGTGAAATTGACAAGTAAAATGGTTAACTATTGTTTGATTCATATAAAAAAGATCTATCTCCTTGCCTCAAGAAACCATTGCTTAGGGAAAATGAAAGCCAGGGTACAGATGTGATCTTATAATTGAAACTTCAAACTGGCATCAAGCCTGCAGCTGGAATAGAGAGAGCAGCTTTTCCCCAGGGAAGTAAATACCCTTTTTACCAAGAAACTTTCATTTTTCTGAATTTAGAAAAAATTCCTAATATTGCTTTAGGAATATGAATTTATTGAGTCATTCATCTATTCATCAAAAATATGAGAGTAACAATTGTTCAGATCTCATCTCTGATGACCGTGTGACTCTGGACAAGACATCCCATTGGGCCTCAGTTTTCTCATCTGTAAAATGAAAGGGTTGGGGAAAAATGGTTTCTGAGGGCCCTTAAAGCTCTGCGATTATGCACCTATGAAATGTGATTCTATCTACTGAGCATCTAGTCAAAAGAGAATTTGACTTCCTGTCAGCAGGTCTGGGTTCAAATCATACCTCAGACAGTAATGAAATGTTGCCTAGTTAGTCACTTTACTTAATTTTACTCATTTGTGAAACAGTGTTAGTATTCCTATTTCCTAATGCAAAGACTGGGGAGGGAAGGCATAAAAAAAATCTTTTTTTTTTTTTTTTTTTTTTTTTGCTTTTCTTATGATAGCTGTATTTGTAGTCAGAAAGGCTTTTGTGTGAATTCAGCCTCAGGCAATAAAGTAATATATATCCCTTGACAAGTCATTTTTAACCTCTGTTTTCCTCAGTTTTTTTCATTTAAAAATAGGGACAATGATAGTGGCCGCTTCCCAGAATTGTTGTAAGGATGGAATTAAGCAATATTTCTTTGTAAAAAATCTAAAAATTTCAAAGAATTATATAAATATTATCATCATCATTATTATATAAAATTATGTTAAATAAAATATGTTGTATAAAATATAAATTATGTAAAATATGATATATAAAATTGTATTCAGCAACAACATTTACAATTTGTTTCCTAGTTTCTAGTATACTTTAGTTCATTATACTATGTCTAAATCCTATGATTTTGGGCTACCTCTCAGTCAACCATTAAAATTATGGACAATTTCAAGAAGTATATGGGAGTTATCACTTTTATATCTTCTATACAACTATTGTCTGATTGAGGCTGGAATATCATACAATGTTTTGTCATTATGCTTTACCTAAGTGGCCTGTTTCAATAAGCAAGAGGACTTGCCCATTGATCTTTGACCAAAGCATGTATAACAACTGAGTGAAGATAAAAATGGTAAAATGTATTTGGAGATAGAAGGAAAAACACTGAATTAAGAAAGAATAACCCCATTGAAATTCAATATAGACTTATGTTTTTAAAATAATAATTTTATAGTTTATTGAAAAAAGTATTCTTTTTTGACAGTTTGCACAGACTAATTAGTACCTGCAGAAATTATGTAAATGTCAATGGAACTATCACAACTTTCCATGAGGACTAAAAAATGGAATAGTCTGAAAATCCTATGGCGGAGACAAATAATCCAGGGTGTCAATGTCTATCGACTGTGGTTTTATTAAAATTTTATTAAAATGCAATTCCATAAAACTAAGAAATGCCTCTGGCTAATTTTTCCCTAGCTCTAAAAATGAAATAACCAAATGTTTCAATTTTCTTAGGGACCAAGTATTTATTAAAACTAAAGGTTAGAACCTTGACTTCATGTTGCTCTCCTGCTACACACTACAGCAGCTGTCACAATATTGAGGACTCTCCAAATCAGAAAAATGTTATTACTGTTTGACCTTTTCATTCATTATTCTCATTCACACGATATAGAAAAGGCCATCAGTCCAGGAGGCCACATTTGAGGATCTTCATTGGATAAAAGCCTCCAATATGAAGTAGATTTACAAATAGCAAATAATGCAAGTGGGCAGCTGTTTGTGGGAGTAATTCTATTAGCCAATAACCCAAAGGATTCAGAATCACTGACTAAAGAGAAATATCTTGGGTTGGAATGGATATTTGTGGACACAAGATTGACAAATACTTTTTAGAACTATCCCACAAATGTCGCTGTTGTTTTTATTCTGTTATATTGTCAAGAACTGAGTCCAAATCCTACCTCCCACTTTTGCAAAGTCAGTTTGCCCAGTTGTAAACTACAGAAAATAGCACCTATTTCACAGAGTTGTTGGAAGGAGCGACAACAAAAACAATAAAGCTCTTTGCAACTTAAAGTACTATATAAATGTTAGCTAGTATTATTGTTATAATAAATATTCTTTGAACTTCTATTTACAATGACAGCCCGGCCCATCATCCTGTTTACAATATTTGAATTATCTTTCCCATAAAGAATTACTTAATGCTTGTCCTCCAGTAAAGCTTATCTAACTCTTATATGAACTAATTGGATCTTCATTCTCTTTTATTCCCTTCTGTCTGGTATTTTGCAGAGCATTGTAGTTATGTTTTAGAATTATTTCACTGTAAAACTAGGATTCAGTCTGACATTGAGGAGCACGTTGCACTTGTAGAAAGTTGGGTAAGATTCACGAAAGTGAATTGACCCATTTTATTTTGATGTATGTTTCTTGAATGTCTGTCTAAGAACAGCTTAAGTAACATCTATCAAATTGCAAAATGTTAACAAAATTCTATGTTATATTCTAAATAGGAATTTTTTTCTATATAAAATAAATTAATGTCATACTGTATGGCAATCTACTTGTTGAGAACTAAAGAATCATTCTATGATATAGAAAGCGTTTCTCCATCCAGGCTACATCGTGACCATGAAATTGATCCTTTTCCATAGAGCAGAAAGTAGACATAAAGGTGGTATAATGGATAGAGTGCTCAACATGAAGTCAGGAAGACTAATCTTCCAGGAGTTAAAACCTAGCCTCATACACTTACAGTGGGATTCTAAGTCAAGTTACTTAATTCTGTTTACCTCAGTTTCCTCATCTACAAAATGAGTTTGAAAAGAAATAGCAAATCAATCCAGTATCTTTGTCAAGGAAATCCAAAGGGAGTCATAAAGATTCAGACACAACTGAAATGACTAAACAACAATAACATGAATGAAAAGGACAATAGAGAAGATGGACCATCAATATTTCAAAATCAGTATGAACCACTACATAGAATTCCCAATCCTTCTAATTTTGTCCGCCTGCATTTTGGATTTCCTTTACAGGCTAATTGTATACTATTTCAAAATCAGATTCTTTTTGTACAGCAAAACAACTGTTTGGTCATGTATACATATATTGTATTTAATTTATACTCAACATATTTAACATGTATTGGTCAACCTGCCATCTGGTGAGGGGAGAAGGAGGGGAAAAATTAGAATAAAATATTTCAAAATCAGTACAGAAGGAGTAATATGACATAAATGAAAGAATATTGGGTCTGGATGCATATATGGGATCCAAATTCAAATCCTGACAATGATGCTTTTTACCTGTACAATTTGGTCCAAGAACGAAGCTCCTACAGCTTCTCACCATATCCAGTTACCCTTTTATGTAGCGAGGAAGACAGGCAGGTATTTGTCTATCTCTGTTTTTCCCTTCAAATAAAGCCAAAATTTTTCTCTTTCAAATTCAACCAGTTGAATCTGACTGCCCTCTGGGGCCACATAAAATAAGTCTGTTCCTTGTTCTACATGACAGTCATTCCAATACTTGATGACAGATACAATAACTGCTTCCTCTCCCACATCACAGGCTATTCTCTAAGCTAAACAGTTCTTTCTAGTGATGTTCAAATGACATGGACTTCAAGCTTTTCCACACCTTGATTTTCTTTCTCTGAAAGTTCTCCAGTGGACAGATGTCCTTTCAAACTGTTGTTTGTTGACCACAATGGAACATGATATTCCAAATGAGACCCTACGAGAAAAAATCTAGAGGAACAATGAACAATCCCTTCTTTGTTCTTGGCTGCTAGCCTTTCTTAAAGAATCCCAAGTACTAATTAGTTTTTGTGCTGCTCTGCTATTTGTAAGGTTATTGTCTTTTTCTTTCCCAAAACAAGACTTTACATTTAGTTTATCCCCAATGAATTTCATCTTGTTAGATTAATTAAGTTCAATGTCCTAGACTGTCACGAACTTTGGAAATCTGACTCTGGCATCCATTACATCAAGTACCTTTTCCAGTTTTCTGTCATCCACAAATTTGATAAGTATTTCATCTAAATTTTTATTGCACTCATATGTAAAAATACTAAACAAGACAGAGCCAAACATGGATCTCTGGGGAACTCTAATGGAGACCTTATGCCACATTGACAATAAAACATAAACAATTACTTTTTTAATTCATCAATTTAACCAGCTTTAAATTTAATAAATCCAATGCATTAATCTACATCGATGCCCTTTCTCTATAAGAATAGGAAGGGATAGTTTTACCAAAAACTTTGCAAGAGTTTTGCTAAATTATTTCTTCTCATCTACTAATTTAGTTGTTATTGTTCAGTGGTTTCAATTGTGTACAACTCTTCCTTACTCCATTTAGATTTGTTGTAGTTTGTTTGGCTGTTCCTGACTTTTCCTTCTCGTTTTACAAAAAAGGAAACTGGGGAAAATGGGGTTAAGTGGCTTGCCCAAGGTCACATAACTAGTATATGTCTGAGATTAGATTAGAAATCAAGGAGATGAGCCTTCCTGACTTCAGGGCTGGTACTCTACCCACATCATGTCCTAACTGCCCTACTATTTCAATAAGTACATCTAATAAAAGTATGAAGTCCTGCTGCATCTTTAAAACCTTTGCTTCCTTTTGTAGATTTTCATCTATGATACATTCTAGAATTTTCTCAGAAATCAAAGTTAAGCTCATTGGCTTAAACTTAGCAGATTTAGAAGACTGTTCTCTTCTCTTTAAAAAAAAAATGGTACTTTTGCTCCTTTCCAGTCTTGTGATCTCTCTTGTATGTTACATAATCCTTCAAATATCACTGGCAGTGGATCAGGGATCCCATCAGCCAGTTCTTTCAAACTTCATTGGTATAGTTTATCTGCACCAATTGACCTGAATGCATGAAACTCAGCTAGAAGCTCTCTTATTTTTGCTTCACTCATCTTGATCATCAATGCTCTATCTGCCATTTTTGTTGCATCATTTCCAGAAAAAAATAATTATCTCTCTAATAGAAGAAATACAAGGACAGTTAAAAAAAAGAAAAGAAAAGAACCTCTTCTGCCTTTCTTCTTTCAATCCATAGGAGCTTAATAGATACATAGATATATGTATGCATGTGGGTGTGTGTATATATGCATATGTGTATTTCATATATTCTTATTGTTGTTGACTTGTACTCCAACTTGTAGGTAGAAATCTAACAGGAGATCTCTTAGATAAGATCGTTAACTATTTCCTACAACTCAAGAAATATCTTTTACCTCCTTCAAAAGTAAAGTCATCTCTCCCTCTTCAAATTATCCTAAAGTATTTTAATTGGATCTACCTTGACCACACAAGAGGGACAATAGCTGAGCCTAGAAGAGAATTTGCTTGATTTAGTATTAGGAAGTCTTTTGTTCAAATTCAGGGAATGAGCTGTATGTAGCCATAATCAGACTAGTTACATGAAGAGAAGCTCATTACAAGAAAAACGGTCATTAAAATCTTTTATTTAATTTATTTTATTCCAGTCACAACAAGTTATGATGATAGTTCTAAAATAAAGATGAGGGGCTGTCTTCTGTTTCACATGCATAAAAGTAGAGATCTTTGACATAACTCAAAAAAAGTCCTTTGCATCTATTTGAGAAATTATTCTATTTACTTCTCAGAAGGACATGAAGAACATGATTTTTGAAAGAGGAAGAAAAGTCAAATTTAAAAAGCCCTTATATTCAGTCTTTGTTTTGCTAATTATTTTTTATGTGAGTGAGTGAGTGGGTGTGTGTGTGTGTGTGTGTGTGTATGTCTCTATGTGTGTGTGTACAAACTCACATGATTGGGCATAAATTCCTATGCATTATAATAATACAGGATCAGAACCACACAGTCTATATGTATTTATTAGGTAATGACTATATGTTAGGACTTAAATCCAGATCCTGATAATTAAGTCTAGTGTTTAGTCTATCTTGCTTCTCAGTGAACAGACCAAGATTCCCTGATGGGGTACAAGGATAGATAGATATATGGTTTTAACTGAAAAATGAATGTTTTGTATCTAGGGAGGAAGGGGAGAGAGAGAGAGAGAGAGAGAGAGAGAGAGAGAGAGAGAGAGAGAGAGAGAGAGAGGGGGGGGGGAGAGAGAGAGAGAGAGGGGGGGGGAGAGAGAGAGAGAGAGAGAGAGAGAGAGAGAGAGAGAAGGAAGAGAGAGAGAGAAAGACAAGGAGAGAGAGAGAGAGAGAGGGAAGAGAGAGAGAGAGAAAGACAAGGAGAGAGAAAGAGAGAGAGAGAAAGACAAGGAGAGAGAAAGAGAGAGAGAGAAAGACAAGGAGAGAGAAAGAGAGAGATATGTGTATGTATATGTATATATGTTTATATGCATATCTATTTATTGATATATATATAATTTATATGTGTATTTTATGAAATATATGTATATGATAGTATATATTCTCTATACAATATATAATTACATACTATTCAATAAGCTAGATGTTATATGTAGTATATTATATATGTACATATTGTTGCACATACTTAAATTGTGTATGGATATCTATTATTAGTAAATACAAACATATCTATACATATATTATACACATATATGAATGTAGATGACTATACATATTCATGTTTTGTAGACATATACAATATCTATCTATCTATCTATATATAGAGAGAGAGATATATTTGTGTGCACACACCCACATACATAATTTTTTACATTGAGTGTGATCAGAGTAGATAGAATGCTGAGCTTGCTCTCAGGAAGATCAGTGTTCAAATTCCTCTACTGATATTTTCTAGTGCTGTAGCTTCAGAAAAATCACTTGCCCTATCTCAGCCTCTGAAAAAGAGGAAAACAGTAGTACTTACCTAACTCACAGGATTGTTGTGAGAATCACTTAAGAGAGCATACAAAAAGCACAATGCAAACTTTAAAGTATTATATAAATATTATATAAATTATATAAAGTATTATATAAATATTATATAAATGCTAGTTATTATTATCATTATTATCATTATCATTACTGCTAGTAATGATAATAATAGGAGTAAGAATCCTAGCTCTTCCATTTACTAGTCATGTAACCTTAAGCGAGTCAGTTAATATGTTTTGCCTCAATTTCCTCATCTGTAAAATGAGAAAGTTGGACCCAGTGATCCTTGAGGTTCCTTCCAATTTTATGTAACTAGTGATCCCATGAGCATGCCATCTATTCTCTATTCATGATGAGAAGGTTGCCATCAACTTTTTTTTTTAAATACTTCAAACTCATCTCAACAACACTCTCCTTGGGAGTGAGGTTCTGAAAATTAACAGCAGGAATCTGACATTCCAGTTTGCACCTGAGAACAGATTGCCTGCCTAGAGCAAATGCAGATGTGAGTAACTAATATTTCTTTAAAGAAAATACATGTGGATGTCTAGGAGGGCTAGCAGAAACCAGCTGTTAAGCTAAATCCAGAGATAAAATAATGCATACAAGCTCAGTGAAAGGAAACCTTTATATATTACGGGAAAAGAAGCAAACAACTCTGAAATCAAAATTATTTTTTTTTAAGTTTTCTATTAGCAATCTCAAAATTAACCAAGGTAAGGGAGACAAGATATGACAGATGACTTTTTTTCCTTTTCTCTTTCATTTCTCTTCTTTTCTCTTTTCTCATTGCTAGAACTTTACTAAAATAATAAAGAACAAAATGAGGAACACCTTCCCAAATGTTGCCAAAACAGGGTTCGGGGGAATTTTCTTGGCCTTCCCCCAAATGACATGCCAGCTGGGTACTCTTGCCCTTATTTCTGTAGCTCTAATATTCATATCTATAAACCCGTAGACTGCTCAATTATGAAAGCAACTGACATGGACTAAATAGTTATCATTACACCAACACTGAGAGCTGTTGGCAAAGGACACAGGTGTTTTGTCCCTTACTTGCTCCCCCCTCCTTTTTTTAAATCCCCCCAAGTTAACAGAGATAATCACCTTGCTGCCATAAATCCTGATAGCCCAGCTACAACTACAAAGCAATTTTCCCTTTGGAGAAGAACTAATCAAAAGTCCACCCTACACTGGGAGACAAGTGAATTACATGTAATTAACCAGGTCTCATTTGGGGAGAACATGTACCTTCTGCCTCTTTTCAAAAGGATGATGCTGTCTTTATGTTGGAAGTCAATAAAAGGAAAAAAAAAAGTTCTGCTGCCAATAAACACATTTTTATTTCCTATAAATCATAGGGAGGAGTTGAGAGAAGAATATGATAAAAAGGGTATTTTAAAGCTCACCCTTTTTCGCACATGGATATGTTAGTTTTCAGATAAAACAAAAAGCTGCCAAAAACAGACATTTTGCAAAACAAGCCCCTGGTCTGACACATCAATATATTCATATTGATGTACATCTTTATTTCTATAGATGGATAGATAGAGATAAAAAGATAGAGATGTAGATGCATGGATTTAAACTTCATAGATATAGATTTATAGAAATCTGTGTATCCACGGTTGTGAATATATGCATATATATTCCATACCATATTTATATGCATAAATATATGTAAATTCTTTTTGAAATGTTATTTTATTTTTAATTTGTAGAATAAGACAAATCCATAACATAGTATAATAAAAAGATGATCGCCCATGAAACTGCAAATGTATTATATACGATTCCTTTTAAATATATAATAAATTTATCGTGTAAATTTCCTTTTCCCTTTTTCTTCCTTTCCTCTGCCATTTTTTCCAAAGAAGAAATCAAAACAATTTATATGTATGTGTAACTCAACTTCCAAAGCTGCTTACTATGAGAGAAAAATCAATAAACTGTGCCTCTATGAGATTCAGGACAGAGTTGTCAAGAACAGGATAGTAGAGAGCTACAGGCTTTTCAAGTCTCTTAAGTCTTTTTGGCTTTCAGTCGTTGTTTCGTATGCTTCTAGCTTCCACCTTTGAGAGAGGAGATGGATAATATCAACCCCACTTCAGGCTGATAAAGGGAGAATAAGAGCATGGGAAGAAGCTGATGAAAATCATAAGTATTATCTTTCATATTCCAATCCCCAGCTGGATGCACTAGAATCTTCAGGGAATTTTTTTTTTCCTATGGGTGAAATTGGGTACTCTCTCTCCTGGTTAAATCGTTACCTAACTCTCAATGACATAGTTCCTTTATATATTTGATTTTAATTTTCCCTTGTATACTTCCTCTGCTTCTCATTTTGTTACTGACTTGATTAAATGAGTTTCTTTGCTACTTGCTCTTTGTGTTTATTGCAGAACTGGTATTTAGAGGGAAAGAGAATCAAATCTTGTGTATCAAACTTGGATCCTTATTTTCCCATTACTAAATATTAGTCAGAAATTTAGTTCAAACTTTAAAAATTCACATTCTATATATAATATTGAATTGTATTGGAAGTCAATAAAAGGAAAATAAAGTTCTGCTGCCAATAAACACATTTTTATTTCCTATAAATCAGAGGGAGGAGTTGAGAGAAGAAAATGATAAAAAAAAAAAGTATTTTAAAACTCCCCCTTTTTCACACATGTGTTTTTGAACACACTCAACAATATTGAAATTGTTTTTCCACTTTTCTGAGGAGATCAGGAGTGGCCAATTTCCTCGTTCCTCTTCTGCTTCCCTCCCGACAGGAATTTGTCTCTCTTGGAAAGGGGTGCCAGAAGAGGCTAGAGATATCTATTCTATTTCCTTTAGAACTATACATCAAGATATACCATGCTACCTCTGGGGACGGCAAATCACTCCAGTGTCTTAGAGAAAAAAAGTCCATGGCATCCAAGAGACCACACAATATTTGACACAATTGAATGACTGAACAACAAAAACAACCCAGTAGGGATAGCTTCATTTACAAAAACACATATTAAATATATAAGAAATATATGTGTATATGCACATTTACATATATATGTGTGTATGTGTTTGTGTGTGTGTGTGTGTATGTGTGTGTGTGTGTGTGTGTGTGTGTGTGGATGGATACCTTCTCTTTTTACTCCATTTTTTTACTTTTTACTCCATCATTTCTAGATGAACTTTCTTCCCCCCTCATTCCCTCTCCACACACAAACTAGGAATTGAGCTAACCTTGTCACAATTTTTTTTTAAATTAAATGATTCCCAAACCAGTGATAAAGTATGAAAATGAATGTTCTTTCCCCCATCCACAAGGATAGAGGTGGGTCACATTATCTTCCCTCCAGGACCATTACTATATGTAAATTTTCTATTGTTCATAATTCTTTTAGTTCTTGCATGTATATATGTATAGCTATATAAATATGTATCTATACATAAATATGGATGTATATATACATGCATATATGTAGATGTGAGTACATATACACACACATACCTATACGCGTATACATATACTTACATGTGTGTATATTAACATGCATATACGTATATGTGTGTATATCAATATAGATATTCGTATGCATTTTTCCTAGTTCTTATCTCATTGCACATCAGGCCATTAAGCTCTCATTATGTTTCTCTGCATTTCTTTTAGTCCTCATTTCTTATTGTTCTACAATACCCCATGCAATGCTCTGCTGGCCCCCAACCCAGCTAAATTGGCCGCTGGGCAGAAGCTTATTGCTTTTTAATTGGTGGGATGGTCTGTAATTTTCCCCTTTTTTAGGACAAGGAGAGAGAAGCGGTGTGGTGTGAGGGATAGACTGTGAGTCATAGAATCAAGAAGACTGAGGTCATGAGCTGTCTCAGGCACATCCTGGCTGGATGATCACATACAGTCAACAACATTTCAGTGCCGCTGGTTCTACAGTCAACAACATTTCAGTGCCGCTGGTTCTAAGACTGCAGATGTTTCGTTTGAATGAACTCTCAATGCCAAAGGGTCTGGGTTCCAGTCCTGTCTCTTATATTCACTCCCTATGTGAACTTGGACAATTAATTTAACATCTCTAGGCCCCTTTTCCTTATCTATATATAAATCAATGACACTTAAAAATTGATCATCTGAAATGATAAAGAGCATTTCAACAGTAGAAAGTGTTAACACTGATGAAATGATAAAATCTGAAGTAGCGATTACTCACCACTCTCTCCCTTCCAAAAAATTATCTCTAAATCTATCTTTAATGTGACTTCTAAAAAATATAGCTCCCTTCATCACAAGAGTTCTTAGTTTTGCGTAGTTTAACATGTATAACATATATTGGACTGCTTGCCATCTAGGGGAGGGGGTGGAGGAAGGAGGAGAAAACTTGAAACACAAGGCTATGCAAGGGTCAACATTGAAAAATTATCCATGCAAATGTATTGAAAATAAAGAGATTAGAAAAAAAGAAGTTTTAAAAAAGGTTTCTAGTTTTCTTATGGAAGAACACAATTTTCAAGAATCTAGGGTTCTGTGAGTTCTCTTTACAATCGGGATCATATCCTTATTAGCAGCAGTACATTTATCCAACATAAGCCACTGGTAAATGGAAAGCCATTCAGTGATTCCTAGATGTTAACTCAGACAACTTACTAGATGGAATCAGCTCTAAGCCAATTTAATGGAAATCATTTGAAAGGATGTTATAATTTTCATATAAAATAATCATGATTGATCAGATTTAGGACTAGATCAATTTAATGATCAACTCACCTTATTCTAAGAAGTAAGAATGTCTCACATCTTCCAAATCCTCCCACACTTTTAAGCCCCAAACCAAAGAGGAGAAAGGGAAAGGGATCTGGCCAAGACCAAGGCTTAGCCAAGGAACCTCATATATTCCTTAAGGGAGATTTTGCTGAAACACTCTTGAATCATTTCACTCCAAATGGTTTGATAGTCTAATAGAGGCCACCATGACCAAGTTAATCCAACCTAGCTAAACCCTTTAGTTGATTAAAGAATTCATCCTGCCTCTTCTAAAATCTTTGATGTAATGATTGATTGTCCAATTAAGATCTGTCCGTATGTTATATATGGAATGGAATCATAGGATTGGTTTCTTCCATCAAGTCTATACATTAATGTGTACATGTAAGCATGTGTATATGCTTATATGTGTACATATTATACTATGTAACAGCTAGATGGGACGATGGATAGAATCCTGGACCTAAATCCGGGAAGATATGTTCTTGAGTTCAAATCTGGCTTCAGACACTTAACTAGCTGTGTGATCTGGAGCAAGTCACATTCTCCTGTTTGTCTCTGTCTTCTCATCTGTAAAATGAGCCGGAGAAGAAAATAGCACTCCAGAATTATTGCCAATAAAAGGGGGGAAGCCAAACACAGCTAAGCAATTCTACATGTATGCATATATACATATATGAGTGTATCTATGTGCATATAGCATACACACATATACATGTATTTATATTTACAGTCCCTATATATTACATACACACACATACACACACAGAGACATGCATATATATATATATATATGTATATATATGTATGTATGTATATATCATTTAAGAGAAGTGATTTCATCCTTTGTTTTAGTGCCCTCAGTGCCAAGCTCAGTTCCTGGCCCACAGTAGGTATTTAACATATACTTGTTGGATGATTGGTTAATTGGCCTCTTAAGGCACTTCAGGTTTGAAAGCTAAGATATTATGATGAAAAAGGTGGTGGTGGAAGAGGGAGTTCAGCAATCATGATCATAAATCATGAACAAAGCCATCCGGTTGGATAGACCAGGTACTGCTTCAGTGTGCTTGGAATGGAGCCATACTTAGAGGTAGACCTTTCATACATTTGGTGGATCCCTTTGCAAAGGGTTTTGGGGCAGACACTATCTGTCTGTCCATTATTGGTGGGAGTTCTCATACCCATTTGATCAGAGATCAGCAAAAGGACCGTGCCGTGTTCAGGAGGTATTCTCGATTTAATCTCCTGACAAAAGGCAAAGTATACACTCCACATTCCTACAATCCCCACTAGAGACACTGAGAGGGAAGGGTGCTGTGGAAGGCTTAATGTTCAATTTCCTTGCTTTTGTCCTTCTGCTATAATCCTAGCATGGCTATAGTTCTGTTTTGTAAATTTAATTTCCTGCCAACACCTTCAAATAGCTATCTCTTCAGCATGACTTCCTCTGATATTTGTGATATTAACAGTGAATCCATTGCCTCTTCAGGTGGCACTAATGAATAACGTTGGGGAAGTCCCTCTGGCTGCAGATCAGCCATTGTCCACACAATATGAAAAGCTTTGCAATTTCCTTGGGCCTCTAAAGAAGGATGGGAAAGAAAGTTCAAGTGAGGATGAAGAGAAAACTGCCAGGAGCTCAAGGAGAGGCTTCTCTCAGTGCTTGAGCTCAACCTCTGTAGTTCAAGAAACTTTATAGATTTCTAAGTCTGTGAACATTGTCCCTGTTGCACCCCCGCCCCACCTCAATCTTTGCTACACTATATGTCTCAGTGGACTCTCAGCATGGGAAAAAGGGGGCACTATTGGATTTTATCAAGGATTAAGAGGGAAAGTAAAATGATTCTTATTCATGAAAAGAATGGGAACCCCAAAGTCTTCCTAACCCTGATCAACTTGAATGTGTGAAGTTTATGGAGAACTGTTTTAGCTATCTGATGACTGAGCAAGAAACTATTTTCACTTTTCTACTTTCTGAAAATTGTTTTGTTTTTTCTTGAATACACTTTCACTACATTAAAAAGAGACTGAGAGTCAGTGTGTTATAGCAAAGATAGAAATGACCTCAGAAATGGGAAGAACTGGAGTTTGGGTCCCATTTTTGACATAATTTATCTAGATTAACCTGGGTAAGTCACTTAACCATTCAGGGTTCCAGAATACTTCCTCTAAGGGTCATACACTTCCAAGCAGATTCTTATTTTCATCCTTGGAAGAGAAATATTATGGGAAACTCCTTACAATTATGAAATCATAAATCTGTTTTTTTTAAATCAACAGATTGCTTATTAAAGATGATCAAGGGTTAGCTAGTGGCTCGGTGGATAGAGCACCAGCCCTGAAGTCAGGAGGACCCGAGTTCAAATCTGGCCTCAGACACTTAACACTTCCTAGCTGTGTGACCCTGGGCAAGTCACTTAACCCAACTGCCTCAACAAAAAAGAAGAAAGAAAGAAAGAAAGAAAGAAAGAAAGAAAGAAAGAAAGAAAGAGAAAGAAAGAAGAAAGAAAGAAGAGAAAGAAAGAAAGAAAGAAAGAAAGAAAGAAAGAAAGAAAGAAAGAAAGAAAGAAAGAAAGAAAGAAAGAAAGAAAAGAAAGAAAGAAAAGAAAGAAAGAAAGAAAGAAAGAAGAAGAGGAGGGAAGGAGAGAGGAAGGAAGGAAGGAAAGAAAGAAAGAAGATGAGGAAGGGAGGGAGGGAGGAGGGAGGAAGGAAGGAAGGAAGGAAGGAAGGAAGGAAGGAAGGAAGGAAGGAAGGAAGGAAGGAAGGAAGGAAGGAAGGAAGGAAGGAAGGAAGGAAGGAAGGAAGGAAAAAAAATCACTTGGTTAGTTGATATTTGGCATATTTCCTTTCCAAGATCTGCAATTCTCATGATCCAGGGCTACTGACAATCCATTGCAAGCACGTAGAGTATCAAAAGCTCAGAGTAGAACATCAGAAGACTTGGCTTCCAGTCAATTACTTCACACTTATGTGTCCATGAGCAAATCATTTTATTTTGGAAGCCTCCGTTTTGGGAGGACTCAGTTTCTTCATTTGTAAAATATGGATTTGAATTGGTTTTAAAAACCACGAAAGTCAACCCAGACATAAATCTTTGAATCAATACATAAACCAACTGAGTTGCTATTGCAATGACACAAATGAAATCAGAGATGCCCCCTAGCTTAGACAAATTCATCTCCAGTAACCGACTTCCAAGTTCATCATAAAGTGACAGGGTCCTTACTTCTTTTCCAGAGACAATCTCTTCCCAATGATGGGTAAACGCTAAGTCGTGGGATTAATGTCAGACATTGCCGAGGAGCTATCCAAATGCCTGAGTTCATATGTTATTTCTCCAGTGAAAATGGTTGTCCATATTTCAAACTGCCAGCAATGGGGAACAAAGCTACCAGGGACACAACTTTGTCCCAGTCACACATGGGAGACCAAAGACTATTTATCAAACAATTATCAATTACCTATGTGGTTCCAGTTTTGTGGACACATAATGAGCTTCTCATATTTCTCTGGGAAGTTTCGAGGACAGAGCCTGTTGGGCCCAGCCTGAGGAGATTCAGCAAGACAATCAAATGTAGCAGCAAAGGCCACCTTGGGGATAGAAGGAGATGCTCGAAAGTCTTATCGGTGGAGTGTCTGCAGAGGGGAATCTAAGGCCACTTAATCTGCATGATCTTATGGGATTTTCCAGAAACCCTATGATGGGGAATTAAATAGCAAGCTCCATCATGAACAAATAAAGGACAACTCCAAATAGCATCTTAGAACAAGAAGGGAACTTAGAAATTGTCTATCTCAAAACCATATTTTATAAATCATGAGCCTGAGGAGTAAAGCGAGTCACCTAGCATCCTACAGGTGGGAGAGCCAGTCATTTTCAATCACATCTCTCATCCATTTTATGAGTTTCTTGGCACAGATACTGCAGTGGTTTGTTGTTTCTTTCTCCAGCTCAGATGAGGAAACAGAGGGTTAAATGATTTGACCAACACTGGTTGTAAGTGGCTAAGGTTAGAATTGAACTCAGGAAAACGAGTTTTCTGATTCCAATCCTAATGCTTCATCCACCATCTAACTGCACTAGTCAAATTTTATAAAACAACTCTTAAAACTAGGTTACACCCACCATCAGCTTCCTCTGCTTCTCCTATCATATTACTCAACACCCCTGGAGAGAATCACAGAAGTCTGTCTACTGAGTCTGCTATAAATTCATATCATCTAAACTCAAATAGGTTTCATGAATTCCCATCAAGCCATCTAGTCTTTTTTGATTGACACAATAACTTTCCCTGAAGCAAGAAATGAGTCTCCATTTTATGAAAAAATGGACCATATGATTCATTTAAGTAGAATTATTGTAATAATGCCAGCTTACTTTTTTGTACTTTATGGATTATGCCATGCTTTAATACATATTAATACTAACTGGCGAGAACAGCTGACATTTATAGAGCATTTTGAAGTTTGCAAAGCACTTAATCTGCATAATCTTATGGGATTCTCCAGAAACCCTATGAAGGTACATATGAATAATGGGATATGTGTAGATAATATTAATGCCATCATTTCACAAGTGAGTAAACTGAGGCTCTAAATGACTACAATTCACAAGTATCAGGGCTTGGATTTGAATTCAGGATCCTGGAGCATACATGAGCATTCTCTCCACTTTACTCAGCTACCTCTCAAAAACGATTCTGCATTTCAAATGAAACTATTACAAATCTTGATTCACACACATCTTACTGACACATCACCTTTCAGCTGTCCAAGTATTCCATAAAGTGAAGTACAAATGTTATTTTTACTAATAACATTTCATCCTAAGACCTGTGTCAGAAACTCTGGTGAATAAGAAATGAGAATTACAGAATTTCTGTAGGCTTTCTGTAGCTTTGAAAAAAAAAGTATTTTTTCTGTTTCAGAGCAGAGCATTCTGCTTTTTCTTTGGGTGTTTTATTTGGCTGGAAATTTCTCTGTAAATCACCTCAATAAAGACAAAATAACTCCCTCTTGCAAGATTCCGATTTCCATTACTTTATACGTTAGAACACGGATG